>NW_016813202.1:1583548-1589340 GCF_001698545.2 Rhinopithecus bieti
CCATATGACCCAGCCATCCCACTACTGGGTATATACCCAAAGGATTATAAATCATGCTGCTGTAAAGACACATGCACACATATGTTTATTGCGGCACTATTCACAACAGCAAAGACTTGGAATCAACCTAAATGTCCATCAGTGACAGACTGGATTAAGAAAATGTGGCACATATATACCACGGAATACTATGCATCCATAGAAAAGGATGAGTTCATGTCCTTTGTAGGGACATGGATGCAGCTGGAAACCATCATTCTCAGCAAACTACTGCAAGAACAGAAAACCAAACACTGCATGTTCTCACTCATAGGTGGGAACTGAACAATGAGATCACTTAGACACAGGAAGGGGAACATCACACACCAGTGCCTATTGTGGGGGGGAGGGGGGAGGGATAGCATTAGGAGATATACCTAATGTAAACGACCAGTTAATGGGTGCAGCACACCAACATGGCATACGTATATATATGTAACAAACCTGCACGTTGTGCACCTGTACCCTAGAATTGAAAGTATAAAAAGAAATATTGACCAGAAAAATAGAAAATGATATTTAAAACTCTGATTCATATTTATTATTACATTAAAAATGAAATTGATGTATTAATGACTATAGAGTTTTGAGTGGAAATGTTATGACCGAAGAATTTTTCAATTTTACCCTGAAATCTTGTTTGTTCGACTCATGAAGAAATAGATAATCATTATCAGATATGTAAGGACTCAGGAAATATTCTACCTTTGGGCCCAAGCTGAAAATATTTCTCAAACATGTATTGAGAATTTAAAACCCTCTCTATATGTGTCAAAACATCCCTTTGTACCTCCATAAATAAGTACCACTATATGTCAATTAAAAATAAAACTTTTTAAAAATTGAAAAGAAAAAAAGATTGAAAATGTGCCAGGACTATCCCGGGTCATTAGAGAAATGCAAATCAAAACCACCGTGGGATACCATCTCACTCCAGTTAGAATGGCGATCATAAAAAACAGGAGACAACAGAGGCTGGCGAGGATGTGGAGAATAGGAACGCTTTTGCAGTGTTGGTGGGAGTGTAAATTAGTTCAACCCCCTTAACTACCTCTTCCATCCACTACCTTGTACCTACTTTCACAAAGGTGGGACCACCCTTCCAACCCGCTAATCACCCACAACAGAAACCTGTGAGGTACCATTGTCTCCCCATCACCCAACAGGCAACAATTTTTACTGCTCTCTCTAAATTATTTCCAAATATATTCATCCTGTACTCCCCCAGTGCTTTTGTATAGCACCTCTCATGCCTATCATCTTTTCTTCTGGTTTCTGAAACAATCTTCTTGCCTCCAATATTGCCTGCATCCAAGACAACGTAAGAGAGCTCTTCCCAACATACTCGTTTGACCACAGACTGACCGCTCTAAATAGATTTTGCTGGTGCCCCATTTGTGGCAGGATAAATTCTCATTTCCCTAGCCTGATACATCAAGAGTTCAGATCTAGTCTCAGCTCCTCTCCCACTCATCCTGTGCCTTCTCCAGAGGCCTCCCATACTGCACACACCCCTGGCCTCCATAGCTACTTGTTCTTCCCTGAATCTTTCTCCCTTTCATAAATTTCCATGCTGTCTCCTCAGCTGAAGCCCCCTTTCACTGTGGCTGCTGGCCGATGCCTACTTGTCTTTAGAACTTGTCCCAGGCATACTCTCCTCTGCCTTGACCTCCTTCCACATTCTTCGTGCTGGGTCTGGAGTCCCCAGTCCTAGCCTTTACCACCTGGCTCACTACAACGTGAGTGGTGTGCTTGAGGACCCCAGCAGACTGCAGGGGAGGGGGGTCTTTGAAAGCAGCACTGTCTTATCCCTGCTTGCCCAAAGCTCAATAAATATTGGAAAATAAATAAATAAGTGTGCCCATTATAGTGAAAGCTATTCTAGAACTATGGTATTAGAGAAATACAGATTTGAGTATCAGTTCTGCCACTTATTAGCTGTGTGACCTTGGGTATGTCAATCCCTCAGAACCTCTTTCTTCACCTGAAATGAAGGCATCATAGGAGATTCATGAGAGGCTTAATTTTGTCCATCTTCAGTCATGCACCTGAAAGGTCTTAGGACACAGTGTCACTTGTGTGGTGCAACCAGGCCTCCCTGAGACCACACACTAGAGTCACCGTGATGACATGGCAATAGTCTTAAATTCCCTTCATGATTATGCTTTACTTTTTTTTTTTTTTTTTTGAGATAGGGTCTCACTCTGTCACCTAGGCTGGAGTGTGGTGAAGCAATCACAGCTCACCACAGTCCTAAACTCCTGGCCTCAAGTTATCTTCCTGCCTCCGCCTGCCAAGACCTTTACAATTATTCATAGTGTCTTGGTGACATCCACAAACGGATAGTCACACATTCTGTGATCAGTTTTGCTACTCTTTTCCAGCAGATAATTTATTTCCAAATAATTGCTCCTCACTTCACGTTGGCCTCCAATTGACTGACTGAAAGTATGATCTTCACTGGGAGATAGATTGGGTTTTGAACATCATTTTCACAAACATACATAAAGGCATATTGTTAGCCTCAGCTCCTGTAGCAAGGGCTGTGGACAGGCTTTTCCCAACCTTCAGTGCTGTATCACTGACAGAATCCCTGGTGTCATCCGTCACCTGAAATCTACGATCCAAGTGCTTGAAATGTGAGCTCCTGTCCTCCTCCCCTCAGGAGGGTGATGGTCACTACACAGCAGCCTCCATAAGCACTGCCTTATTTCCCATCCTGGTCTTTTTTTCCTCTTTTCATGCCCTGCTCCCTTTTCTTTCCTATGAAAGTGGGGTATAGGGGGACTAGGGACATGTGCAGAGAGAAAGAGACTCTCTGGCCTTTTGCTGTCTTTTGTCCCCTTCCCTCTCGCTTCTGTCCAACTCAAATAAGGCTCAGGAAAACCAAGAATGCGAATCCTCATAGGCCACTTAAGTGGAATCCAGCAAATGTTAGGACACTAGAAGCACTGGTAGGATGGGTCTAAGTTAAGAAGCATAGAGCCAAACGTGGTGGCATGCACCTGTCGTCCCAGCTACTCAGGAGGCTGAGGCTGGAGGGTCACTTGAGCCCAGGGGTTGAAGGTTGTAGTGCACTATTAATATGCCTGTGTTGACTGTTCTCACCAAATAGCTGCTGGTTTCTTCCAGAATGAGTGACTTCGGAAAAAGCAAAGCATGAGTGGCAAAATCTTTTATGATCGAGACTCAGAAGTCGTACATGGTCATTTCCAACATATTCTATTCACCAGAAAGGATGATTAAGCTGGATATACCTTCAAGAAGAGAATTAGGGTCTATGAAAGGACTTCAATAAGTTTGTGAAATATGAAAATAAAACACAAAAATATAGAGACTTTATTTCTCAACGTAAGCTTCATCAAGTTGAAGACAGTTTCATAAGCAATAATACCGACCCTACAAAAACTAAGGTCCTGGCAATTTCATCATGTCAAGGCAGTCTTTTTTACATTATTAACTGAAGAAAAATGGGTGTCCTTTCAAGTTTTTTAAAATCAGGAAAGAAAAGAAGTTAGTGGCAGCCAAATCAGGGCTAAAAGGTGGATGCCTAATAATTTCCCGCTGAAACCCTGGCAAAATTGTCTTTGTTTTTGAATGAGAGAAATGAGGAGGAACATTGTTGTGGTGGAGAAGAATTCTCTGGTGAAGTTTCCTGGAATTTTTTCTTCTAAAGCTTTGGCTTTCTCAAAATACTCTCATAATAACACCTGTTATTGGGGTTTTTTGTTTTGGGCCCTCTGGAAAGTCAACAAGCAAAATGCCTTGAGCATCCTAAGACACTGTTGCTATGAGCTTTGTTCTAAACCCGTCACCTTTTGCTGTGACTAGACCACTTTCACCTCTTGGTAGTCATTGCTTTGGCTGTGTTTTGTCTTGAAGATTTCACTGGAACAGCTGTGTCTGACCTCCTCTACAATTATTTGAAGACATGCTTCAGTATCTTGATTCCACTTACGTAAAATTTCAGTTGAAAGCTCTGCTCTTGTCTGCAACTGATCTGGGAACAAGAGTTTTCAAATCTCTTTCACCCCAAATCGCCATAAATTTGATGTTTATTCTAGCTTTAATTTTAGCAGAATTCATCTTCCTCTAATGGGACCTCTTTTCAAATTGATGTTTTAGTTTTATTATAATTCCTCAGATTAGATCCTGTTCAGACATGTTATAACAAGTTAGTACAAGTGCAAAATATTTTGAAATCTATGCAAAATATGCATTTCCCATGTACTTTTGAAGATCCCTCATGCTTTTTGAAGTTTCGAATAATTTTGAACATATTTTTAGACTACCACAAGAACATTATCTATAGCACTGAATTTCAGATTTATCAACTTTGTGGTAAGTATAATAACCAATGGAAATTCCAGATAGGCAGCTTAGCTACTGAAATAGAATTGGAATTAAATGATTGTAGAGGTATCAGTAAAGACCTGCAGGCATTGAAAAGCATTTAAAAATTTAGAAATAAAAGAACAGGATTATATGTACCATTTAAGAGGAGGAAGAAGAGAGAAGCAATATCAGGGACAGAAAAAAAAAAAAAAGAACACAGAGAAGGACCAATAATAGCAAACGTTATGTAAAACTTGAGGAGAGTGAAGCCATGTCTGTTCTCCACAGGAGCACTGACATTTCCTTGTCAATAGTATCACTGAAACGCCTGCTTCCATTTCCAACATCCTGTCTTTGTGAAACAGCGTTTTGTGCAGTGACAGCAACCAAAATAAGATTAGGGAGTAGACTGGACATAAACACTACATTTGGGGTGTCACTGTCTCCCATCGCCCCCGATGGAACTCTCTACTCGCAGGAAAACGAGCTCAGGGCTCCCACTGATTCTACATTATAGTGAGTTGTATAATTATTTCATTATATATTACAATGCAATAGAAATAGAAATAAAGTATGCAATAAATGTAATGTACTTGAATCATCCTGAAACCATCCCCCTTGCCCAGTTCACGGAAAGATTGTCTTCCATGAAATCAGTTCCTGGTGCCGAGAAGATTGGGGACTGCTGCAATATAGGAATAACAACATAAAGAGAGGAAAACATGAAATTTATCACATCTTTAATAATATATGCCCTGATAGTGTACAGAATACACTAATTACATTCATTCATTCAAGTATCAACCGATACCTACAAACCACATACAAATGTCTTAACTCTTTCAGGAGAACAGTGAACAAAAGACCAAGAAAGACAGCAAATTAAAGATACACACGTATGATTATCATGGCAAGACCCCATCTCTATTAAAAAAAAGAAAAAAGAAAAAAAAAAAGACAGCTGGGCGCAGTGGCTCACGCCTGTAATCCCAGCACTTTGGGAGGCCGAGGAAGGTGGATCATGAGATTGAGACCATCCTGGCTAACACTGTGAAACCCCGTCTCTACTAAAAAATACAAAAACACTAGCCGGGCGAGGTGGCGGGCGCCTGTAGTCCCAGCTACTCGGGAGGCTGAGGCAGGAGAATCGCTTGAACCCGGGAGGCAGAGCTTGCAGTGAGCCGAGATGGTGCTACTGCACTATAGCCTGGGCGACAGAGCAAGAGTCTGAAGAAAGAAAAGAAAGAAAGGGAAGGAAGGAAGGAAGGAAGGAAGGAAGGAAGGAAGGAAGGAAGGAAGGAAGGAGGGAGGGAGGGAGGGACGGAGGGAGGGAAGGAAGGAAGGAGAGATTTATTATGAGAAAAGAGCTCCTGTGGTTATGAAGGATGACAATCTCAGTATTTCCAGGGTGAGTTGAA
>NW_016813202.1:1589639-1641237 GCF_001698545.2 Rhinopithecus bieti
AGGGAGGGAGGGAAAGAAAGAGAAAGAAGGAAGGGAGGGAGGGAAGAAAGAAAAAGAAAGAAAGAAAGGAAAGGAAGGAAGGAAGAGAGAGAGAGAGAGAAAGAGAGAGAGAAAGAGGAAGAGAGGAAGAGAGGAAGGAAGGAAGGAAGGAAGGAAGGAAGGAAGGAAGGAAGGAAGGAAGGAAGGAGAGAAAGAGGGAGGGAAGGAGGGAGGGAGGAAGGGGGAGAGAGAGAGAGAGGGAGAGAAAAGAAAAAAATGAAGAGTGAGAGGAGAAAGAGACAGATAAGTTAATTCATGTAGAACGATCAAGTAAGTTTTTCTGCAATTATAGTAGTTACCATCGTAGGTTTTAGAATCAGATAGACACCAGTTTTAATCATGGCTCCGCATCTTATAGCTGAGTGTCCCATGGACAATTTATTCCACTATAAAATCTCAGTTATCTAATTTTAAATGTTTATTACATTACTAGAAATAAAAGCACATGAACAAACAAACATACGTAAAGAATCAAGAACAGAAAAATGATGAGACTAATGAATCAAGAATGGTTCTAAAAATGAAGACAATAAAACTGCTAAACTTAGACAATTCTGAAGATTAGGAGATAAATATGCATAAAAAGTTTAGCATGTCTTGTGGCGTGTAGTTAGCTCATGGTAACTACAATTATCCTCATATTACAAAGGGAAAATATGTATCATACTTGGACATTTAAAAAGCTGTGAGACATAATTTTTCAAATGAAACACATAAAGATTCAATTTTATGTTAAATAGTTCCACCTTTAACATTTTTAAAAGAGATTCCTTGAAAGCATATGTCAAGAATCTCATGTAATGCTTTCTGCTTCTTAACCAAAGTTTACAGGAACTTAACATTAAATCAAATTCTTAAAATGTAGTTACATTAAAGAAATTAGTTAAAGCAAGAATAAGCACAAAAGTTTTAACTTCAAAGCTGCTTAAGCATTTCAACCAAAACTCGTTTGTCTTTTAAATACACAGGATTCTGTTTAGAAAATTTTAACTAGAAAAGTTCGAATTCTAAAGTAAAAGTGCAGAAGGCCATAAAATTTTGTATAGCTTTTAATTGAGATGTCAACTGCGGGGTGGGAGGCACATTCTCTGAAGTTTGCTTTTATAACAGTAAGACTTATTTTTTACTACCAGCAATACAGGGCAACTCATTCAGGTTGACTGCTGAAGGTAAAATTTAACTTAATTTTAAGTTTTGGCTAATTTTAAGTATTTCTCAGTCACCTACCATGATTTCATCCCAGAAACCCAAATCTCATTTGGAATATTAAAAGTTTAAATGCTTCAAAATAATATTTATGTAGAGACTTACGTATGTGGACCAGGAATCTCCACGTATTACAAAGTTCATGAGAACGTAACAAATGTTGATACACACATTTAATTCTGAAATAAAAACTTACAACAAATGAAATTGTAACAAATCAGGAAAATTCTGTAGGCTGCACATTTCAGGTCCAAAAATACAGGTATTAAACACTCAAGGATGCATAAAAGAAGAAATCACAAAAGAAAATAGAAAATATCTAGAAACAAATCAAAAATATGAAGTACCAAAAGTTAAGAGTATATCAAAAGCAGTACTATAAGAAAAAATTATAGCTATAAATGATTAAAAAATAAGATATCAAATCAGTAACTTTACACCTAAGGAACTAAAAACAGAGGGGAAAAGACAGAACAACTAAAAGTTAGCACAAGAGAAAAAAATAAAGATAGCAGTGGAAATAAGTGAAATAAGAGAATAGAAAAACAGTATAAAAAAAATCAACAAAACCGAGTTTGTTCTCTGAAAAACATCAACAAAACTGACAAACCTTTAACTAGATTGACAAAAAAGACGGATACTCAAATTACTAACTCAAAAATAAAATGGGTACATTACTACTGAATTTACAGTTTAAAAAGGATGTAAGAGAGTACCATAAAGAACTGTACACCAAAAAAAATGGAATAACCTAAATAAAAATGAACAAATTCCTAGAAACAAAACACCTACTAAGACTGAATCAGAAAAGCTGAATAAACCTATTGAGCAAGGAGAGTCAGCAAGAAGATTGCATCAGGAATCAAAAACCCAGCAACAAAGAGAAGCCCTGGACCAGTTGGCTTCACTGTTGAATTCTACCCAATGTTTAAAGCAGAATTAACACCAGTTTTCCTCAAACTCCTTCAAAACGTTGAAGAGGGGGTCATATTTTCTAACATTCTATGAAGCCAGTACTCTGACACCAAGCCAAAGACACCATAAGAAAACTACCAACAAACATCCCTTACAAATGCTGATGCAAAAATCCTCAACAAGATACCAGCAATTCAAATTTAGCAATACATTATTAAAAGGATTATACACCATGAATGAGTATAATTGACTCCTGAAATAAAAGCACATTGCAACCCATGAAAATCAGTGTAATACCACATTAAGAAAAAAATCTGTGATCATCTTAAAGAAAAAGCACTTGTCAAAACTTAACCCACGTTCATGATAAAAGATACTTAATAAATTATAAAAAGA
Organism: Rhinopithecus bieti; assembly: GCF_001698545.2. NCBI lineage: Eukaryota > Metazoa > Chordata > Mammalia > Primates > Cercopithecidae > Rhinopithecus > Rhinopithecus bieti. Next base: position 1,592,196 of record NW_016813202.1, read on the forward strand.
AAGAAAACACCTTAACATAATGTTATATTAAAAAAAACAACAACAAGAAGAAAGCTAACATTATGGTGAAAGACCGAAAGCTTTTACCCTAAGAGCTAAAACAAGGATGCCTGCTTTTACCACTTCTATTTAATATAGTCCTGAAGGTTCTAGTTAGTTACAAAGATAAGGCAAGTAAAAGAATAAAAGATATTCCAATTTTTAAAAAAGTAAAATTATCTATTTGCAGATGACATAAATCTTATACATTAAAAATCTTGGCCGGGTGTGGTGGCTCACGCCTGTAACCCCAGCACTTTGGGAGGCCGAGACGGGCGGATCACAAGGTCAGGAGTTTGAGACCAGCCTGGCCAACATGATGAAACCCCGTCTCCACTAAAAATACAAAAAATAACTGCTCATGGTAGCAGGCGCCTGTAATCCTAGCTACTTGGGAGGCCAAGGCAAGAGAATCGTTTGAACCTGGGAAGCGGAGGTTACAGTAAGCCGAGATCGCACAACTGGCCTCCAGCCTGGGTAACAAGACGAGACTCCATCTCAAAAAAAGAAAAAAAAAAACTTAGTTTCTGTGAAATAAACTGTCAGAGGCAATAAATAAAATTCAGCAAAGCTGTGGGATACAAAATCAATATACAAAAAATAGTTGTATTTCTATAAACTATCTGAAGAAGAAATCAAGACAAGAGTATCATTTATGATAGCATCAAAAGAATACTTAGAAAGCAACTTAACCAAGGAAATGAAAAACCTGTACTGCGAAAACTATAAACATTGCAGAAAGATATTAAACATGACACAAATAAATGAAAAGACATCATGTGTTTATGGACTGAAGATAAAACCTTGTCAAGATGCTGTTGTTATCTATAGTCATCTACGGATTCAATAAAATCCCTATAAAAATCCCAGTATTTGCAAAATAGAAAACCTATTCTAAAATACAGATGAAGTCTCAAAAAAAAACCCAAGTAGCCAAATCAATCTTAAAAATGAACAGTTAGAGGACTAAGACTTCCTGGTTTCAAACTTACTGCAATGCTTCAGTACCCAAAACAATGTTGCGCCAGCATAGAGACAGACACAAAGACCAATGCAACAGAAATAAAGAACCAAAAATTATGGTCATGATTTTCAACAAACGAGCCAACACTATTCAATGGGGAAAGGACAGCATTTCTTAAATGGTGTTAGAAAAAAATAGATATTCATATGGAAAAGAATGAAGTTGGACCCTTACTTTACACCATATAAAAAACTATTCAAAATGGACCAAACATCTAATTCTAAGAGCTAAAACTATAAAACCCTTAGAAGAAAACATAGGGCAAAAGTTCCATAACATAGAATCTGGCAATAATTTCTTGGATATGACAGTGAAAGCACAGACAATGACAAACAATGAAAATACATAAAAAACTTCACCAAAGTTAAAAACTTTTATGTGTCTGAGGATACAATCAATAGACTGAAAATACAATTCACAGAGCGGGGAGAAAATATCCACACATTATATATCCGATAAGTAATCAATATCCAGGCTATATAAAGGCCTCAGCAACAACAACAAAATAATCAAATTTAAACATAAGCAAAGCTTTTAAAATATACATTCCTAGCCGGGCGCGGTCGCTCAAACCTGTAATCCCAGCACTTTGTTTGGGGCCGAGACGGCGAGGTCACGGTCAGGAGATCGAAGACCATCCTGGCTCAATACGGTTAAACCCCGTCTCTACTAAAAAACTACAAAAACTAGCCGGGCGAGGTGGCGGCGCCTGTAGTCCCAGCTACTTGGAGGCTGACGCAGGGGAGAATGGCGTAAACCCGGACGAGGTTGCAGTGAGTGAGATTCCCGCCACGCCCCAGCTCCGGCGCAGAGCGGGCTCCGGCTTTCAAAAAAAATAAAAAAATATAAGTATATATAGTATATATATACCACATTCCTTACAGGAAGATTATCAACATGACCATAACACAGGGATAAGATGCTCAGCATCACTACATGAAAAATGAAACAAACCAACAATGCAATACCAGACTGACACCATATAAGTATGGCTACCTCAAAAAACCAACCAAACCAAAACAAACAACAAAACCAGAAAACAGCAAATGGCTGGATGTGCAAAGTCAGGAATTCTTGCACATGCTGATGGGAAAGTAAGATGGCACAGCCACTGTTGGAGAACAGTAATCAGCATTACAAACAGTAACCATCTGGGTATACACCCCAAAGAATTAAAAGTGGAATTGGCTAGATACCCATGTTTATAGCAGATTCACATAGCCAAAGGGGGTAAGAAAAAGCCAGATGTCCATCTACAGATGAAATGAAGGATGAGCAAATATGGTCAATACACACAAGATATATATTCAGTTTAAAAAGAAAAAGAAATTCTAATACATCCCAACACAATAAAACTTTGAAAGATTATGCTAAGTACAATATGCCAGACCAAAAAAGCAAAAGCATACGCTTCCATTTTAGCGTAGCTAGAGCAGTAAATTCATAACACAAAAAGTAGGATTGTGGTTGGCAGGAATGGGGGAAGTGAAACGGGGAGCTATTGTTCCATGGATACAGTTCACTTTGGGATATAAAACAGGTTGGAAATGGAAAGTATGATAGTGCAAAACAATGTATGTGTACTTAAACCACTGAAGTGTACACCTCAAAATGTTTAAAATGGTAAGTTTCGTTAATATATTTTACCACATAAAAAAAAAAAAAAAAAGCAATATTTAAACTACATTTTCTTTGAACGTTTCTTTACACCCTTGTCCATTTTTCAATATGTTTCTTGGCTTTTAATAATTAGGATAGCTTTAATATAAGCATTATATATACTGTATGAGTTATATACTGTCTATAATTATATATAAATAAAATAATCTATATACAGTATAAAATAAATGTATTTATATACAGTATATATTGTATATATATACTTGTATTGATATATATACCATAATCATATAATACTGTATAATAGTATATATTACATATTCTTACCATATATGTTTATAATATCTATATATAATATCTATTGCATATTTATCTATTATTATCTATTATAGGTATATCTATTATTGTTATATTATTACTTGTTATATTATAGTATATCTATTATATATTATATTATAGGTATATCTATTATATATCATCATTATAGAGTATATAATTATAGATAATGATTAAATAGATAAGTATATTATATAGATAATATAGATGATATATAGTATATATATACCCAAATTAGCTTTTGTCACGTATGTTGTAGATCTATTTCTCCAGTCTGTTGACTTTTGACTTTGAGGCATTTTTCTGCCATAGAAAGTTTTTGGCCGGGCGCGGTGGCTTAAGCCTGTAATCCCAGCACTTTGGGAGGCTGAGACGGGTGGATCACGAGGTCAGGAGATCGAGACCATCCTGGCTAACACGGTGAAACCCCGTCTCTACTAAAAAAAATATAATAAACTAGCCGGGCGAGGTGGCGGGCGCCTGTAGTCCCAGCTACTCGGGAGGCTGAGGCAGGAGAATGGCGTGAACCTGGGAGGCGGAGCTTGCAGTGAGCTGAGATCCGGGGCCACTGCACTCCAGCCTGGGCGACAGAGCGAGACTCCGTCTCAAAAAAAAAAAAAAAAAAAGTTTTCATTTTTATGGAGTCAAATGCATCAGCCTTCTATTCAGTGACTTCGTCATGGGTATGGTGTTCCAGTTTAGGATGATAAAGAAGTTGTAGATATGGATAAAGGGAATGGTTGTACAACACTGAGAATATACTGGATGCTGCTGAACTGTACATTTAAACATAGTTAAAATGGTAAATTTTACGATATGTATATTCTACCACCAAAAAAGGGCCAGGCTTAGATGTTTATATGTTAGGGGTTTGGAGTACCTCTAACATTTATAAATTAGAGCCCTGGAGAGGGAATAAAACACCCACATAAGAAAATATGGACTTCATAAATCTCCATGGCACCTTACAAGCCCCACAGCAGGGGCTGTCTGGGAAAGCAGAGGTGGAAAACGTCACAAACTTGAGGTCAGTGTGAGACCTCCCATCCCCTACTCTTGAACCAGATGGAGGAAGGCATGCATGCAGGCTGACCTGGAGAGATGAGATGGGAGCAGGCAGAACAGTCCGCCATGAGCCTAGACCTTAAGTGCTCTCACATGCTCTCAGGCATGTATCAAACCAAAAAAGCAGGCTAGGAGGGTAACACATCCTCCTGTATACATGGAGCTTTGAAAATCTGAGCTAAGCAAGTGATCCACAAGAGGACAGAATCAGTATTACTTTTACAAAGTGACCTGGCTCAAATAATTCCAGGTTGTCATTAACCAGGCGAGCTCCTGTTTCTCTCCGAGGTAGGTAAACTAGAGGGCGTGCAGTGCAAGTTGAGGATAATGGAATAGAAAGAAGCATGGTAGTATTTCTTCTAACTCTGTTATAAATAAAAAGTAAGGCCAGGTGCGGTGGCTCACGCCTGTAATCCCAACACTTTGGGAGGCTGAGGCGGGTGGATGATGAGGTCAGGAGATCGAGACCATCCTGGCTAACATAGTGAAACCCCGTCTTGACTAAAAATACAAAAAATTAGCTGGGCATGGTGGCAGGCGCCTATAGTCCCAGCTACTCGGGAGGCTGAGGCAGGAGAATCACTTGAACCCGGGAGGTGGAGGCTGAAGTGAGCCGAGATCACACTACTGCACTCCAGCCTGGGCAACAAAGTGAGACTCCATCTCGGAAAAAAAAAAAAAAAAAAAGTAAAAGTAAAACATAAACGCCCTTTCTCAGAGCCCAAATGTTAGGTGAAAAAAAGGTTTGTCATCTCAGTCATGTGACGTGGACTTTAGCAGAGCAGTACACACATGGTTGTTTATCCTTTCTCTGCATGTTGTGCACTCTTCAGTTTTATAAGGTATCTGATCCACTCATCTTATCATACTAGCTGCAAACAAGGCTGCTGAATGTCACACCAGGTGGCCACCATGTCTGTGAAGAGCAGAAATGGGACAGCCAAACAGCTGGCAGAGGCCAGCTAGGAAGTACCTGATGCCCTTTCCGTAGAGCGCTCCACGCTTAAAAGACAAAATAAGCAAATGCCAGGCTGCCTCACTAGTTATCCTCCCAAATAAAAGAAGTTACCCCTCCAGGGAACATGTGTACACACCTAAGTACGTGCACACAGCTACATGCAAAAGGGAAAGGCTGGGAAGGAACCAAATCCACCTCTGAACACCAGTTACTTCTAGGGAAGGGGCAGGTGAAGCTGACTGTCAGCATTACTCACCTTTTCAACTGATGAGCTTGCATCAGTTTTGGCAATTTTTTTTAAAAAAGGCAACTTGTACTCCTTGGATGATCACACAGGCCCTGCAAGACTGAACCACCACCAACCACCTGCACCACTTTCCATGAGGCCAACTAATGACTCCCTTCAAAGCTCAGCCCTCCTACCCACCTCCCAGTCCTGCCCCATGCACGGGGCTCCTGGCGAACAGGGGTCCCGGCCAAACCCACCCCACAGATTCCTGGTGAAACTAGCATGTATCCAAGGACCTTTCCCCAACCTGGGCCATGTGTCCACTGGATAAACATGCCTGTGCTTACTCCCCTAGGACAGACACTCCCTTTTCTTACAGTTGGAATGAGGGACGGGGAGATTTGATGGTATCCTCCACAGGGTGGATGTTAATCTGACGTGGTCCTGTTGGAGAAGCTTGCCTGAGTCGGGTTCATTCTCAGCCTGTGGTGTGTGCTGCCTCTTCAAGCCGCAGAAGTCCCAGAAGGTAAGTGCTACTGCAACCCCCATGTCCTGGTGAGCAGAGGTCAGGTGATCTGCAGCCGGCCAAACAGCTGCTAAGTGGCCACAGGCTGCATCTGTGTCTCACTTGCAGAGGTCCTGCCTGGCTGCTGGGGCTGCCCTGGAGACTCATCCTGCCACCTCCTCCTCTTCCCTCCACAGCTATGCCAGCTTCTATCCATAGCTGCGCTCCGGGTGGGGAACACCTATGGATGCACCAGCCTGCACCTACTCAAAGACTCCAGCGTGCATAAGGGCCCCTGCTCCTTGTTGTTCCTATATCCAAGCCCAAGATTGTCTAAGGCCTTCAGCAAATCCAAGCCTCCCTGAAATCCCTGCTGGGACCAAACTGAGCCCTATGACCCCCACTATATTGGTTAGCTGCCAGTCCCAGTCCCTGCTCCCTCCTGGGCCCGTCTATACAGTTCTGAAGTCCTATAAGAATGTTGAGATCCTAAGCCGACACTCACCCAAGGTGGTAAGCAACCAGGGGCCACCATGGGTAGAGAACATACCCAGACAGGTTCTGCTGCCTGTGGGCTTAGTGTCCTTCCCCCACTACCCGCCATGGTTGCCAGGCTGCAAGAGGAACTCCAGAAACTTGGGAAGCCTGGGCCTGCAGCTGGCATATGAAAAAGAGGCCTGGAAGAACATCATTACCATCCATGAAGCCCCCAGATGGAACCAGGTAATTGGGAAATACATGGGTACCAAGCCTGACCCCTACTCAGACCCAGGTGGGAACCGCAGCAGTGACTTGCCCTCTCTGCCACTCTGGCTGTACCACTGGAGGGGGGAACATCGGACCCCATGTGAGAGTGGAGACACTAGGTGTGGGCAGAGTCCAATGGTTACTGCAGGTGAACCTTCCCAACCAGATCCACGCAATGCCATCGCAGGTGGGTGTATGCCTGGGCTGGGCTGGGCAAGGACACCCCTCGGAGGGTGAGAGCCACTGAGGAAGGCTGTCACAGAGGCCCCTTTTCCTCTTCTGAGAACAGGTTGGGGGAGTGGAGGGGAATCTCTCCCACCTCCCAGCTGCTTCCAGGAGCTACTTCAAGATGAGGTACTCTCCTGCCTGCCTGTTCCCATTTGGCCCAGTGGGCCATTGCAAACATTCAGAGAACAAAAAGGAGCCTCACCCATTTTCCCTGACACATCAGAGGCAGGTGGGTATGCCCAGGGGACCTAGGGTGGAACCCATAATGTCTGCCCAACCCCAGGCTATGCTGGCTTCATCTTTGTGTGATGGGGGTGGGGGGAATTACCAAGAGAACATCACACAGGCCATGGATGAGTTCTACAAGAGCCAGGTAGAAGAGCACTGTCCTGATGGTGCCCAGCACCCAGTTCACACACATCTCTTATTTGACAGCTTCCCCAAAGCAGACCTTGAAGTCCAGGCTCCTTGAGAAGCTTGGGAAGGAGATTTTGCAGGGCTAAAGGGCCTATCCCCAAAGGTGCCACCCTCACCTGTCTCATCCTGACAGTCTTGGATTATTTTTGCCCTGAGATTTTGGAGTGGGGGACAGGGAGACAAGAGACAGTGTGCATTAGCCAACTTTCCAGAGAGCATCAGCCCTCCAGCCTGGGGCAGGTCAGACCTCCATTGGGCATTTTTCTCCTCACTGGTTGCCATTTGGGGGAAACAGCACTTGTGAACACCTGCCCATCTCCTCAGGTCCTGCCCGAAACCCCACCTGTGCCTTTGGAGAGAGACTGCCCCGAACACACAGCCCCAGCAACTGCATCTGCAGCCCCCAGGGCTTAATCCCCTTCTACATGGGGTTCAGCGCATGTGAGTACACAGTGGGCTTGATTCCTGCCCTCTAGTCCCTGCCAGATACCCCATGCCCACCTCATTAAGAGAATGAGGCCACACGGACACACCCAGGCCATCATGGTGAGGGGTGTCTGGGGCCCTAATTGCTCATCCTACATTGCCGGTTCAGGGCCAGCTGTCTGGCCACATTCCTACCCTGAGGTGGGACACTGAGGACATTGTCCACTAGGCTCACTGGCCACTTTTAAAGTTCCAGAAACAGAGGGCCAACTGGTCCCCTGGAAGTTGGGTACATGGAATAAGCCAAGGCATGCATTCAGGAACAGGTTTCCTACCACGTAGCTGTCCAAAGCCCAGGGCAGCCTCAAGTTCATGTGAAGCCTTCCTGCCATGTCCACAGCCCATGCTGACCCCTCCTGGAGCCACTGGAATGCTTGTTCCTGGGCATGTGATAAGCCCAAGAGAGCTGCAGCCTTACAGGACCACTCTGCCCATTTGGCAGCAGCACCCAGAGGGCCAATAGAAAGAAGTAGGAGGTGAAAGCAGATGCTGTAAGGATGCTTTATCAGGTAAAATCACATACTATGAAAATGCTTTAAAGTGCAACAGGAGCAGATATAAAGCCACAAAGAAAAAGTATGTAGTGACACATGGCTATCAGAACACACTAAAGAATCCACACCACTTCCCCCCTTTATCCAGAAAAGCAGCTTCTAGGCCACCTCCTCAGCAGACTCCTCAAACTCCTCCTTGGCGTGGTGTCCTGGCACTGCTGGTACTCTGCCATAAGATTGTTCCCATTGCTCTCGGTCTCGGTAAATTCCATCTCATCCATGCCCTCGTACGTGTACTAGTGGAGAAAGGCCTTACACCTAAACATTACTGTGAACTTCTCCATAATACGCTTGAACAGCTCCCGGATGGCCGTGTTGTTGCTGATACCAGTGGCTGACATGTCTAGCCCCTTGGGTGTGGTGTCACAGGCGGCTGTTTGTACATTGTGAGGGAGCCGATGAGCACAGTGGCTGCTGTTCTTTTGAAGGCTGAGCATCTGCTCATCTACCTCCTTCATGGATATGCTACCTCTGAAAATGGCAGCCACCGTTAGGTAGCAGCCATGACAGGGGTCACAGGCAGCCATCACATTCTTAGCATCAAACATCTGCTGGATAAGTTCAACCACCGTCAGGGCCTGGTACTGCCAGCTACCCCAATTGGTCAGTGGAGCAAAGCTAGGCATGAAGAAGAGCAGCCGGGGAAATGGGACCATGTTCTTGGCCAGCTTCTGCAGGTCAGCATTCAGCTGGCCTGGGAAGCACAGGCATGTGGTGACCCCACTCATGGTAGCAGATACCAGGTGATTCAAGTCACCATAAGTGGGTGTGGGTAGTTGTAGGGTTCTGGAACAAATATTGTACAGTGCTTTGTTATCAATACAAAAGGTTCCATGTGCATTTTCTATGAGCTGGTGGATTGAGAGGATGGCATTGTAGGGCCCCACCACGCTGTCTGACACCTTGGGCGAGGGCAGGACGCTGAATGTGTTTATGATCCTATCTGGGTACTCTTCCTGCATCTTACTGAGCAGAAAGGAACCCATCCCAGACCCATCCCCCCACCCAGGGAGTGGGCCAGCTGGAAACCCTGCAGGCAGTCACAGCTCTCAGCTTCCCGCCTCGGTGTCCATCCCCAACTCCATCAGCTGCTCACTTTCTGGATAGTACCCCGTGGCCCAGTTGTTCCCGGCCACACTCTGACCTGTAAGACAGTATAGCCAGTCACTCGATGGCCAGGTATACAGTCATCAGTGGTCACTGCCACAATGCAAAAAAGGCCAAGTGTCACGTGTGAGGTGAAAGCACCATTCACCCTACACATGGAGCAGGTGGACCCCCTCCCCCAAAGTTACAGGACAGCAGCCTCCCCTGTTAGAAATTAAGCCAGTAAAACACCAAAAGCAATAGCAACAAAAGCCAAAACTGACAAATGGGATCTGATTAAACTAAAGAGCTGCTGCACAGAAGAAACTGTCAGAGCAGACAACCTACAGAATGGGAGAACCTTTTTACAATCTATCCGTCTGACAAAGGGCTAATATCCAGAATCTACAAAGAACTTAAGTTTACAAAAAAAAAAAAACAAAAAAAAAAACCATCAAAAAGTGGGTAAAGGATATGAACAGATACTTCTCAAGACATTTATGCAGCCAACAAACATGAAAAAATGATCATCGCTGGTCAGAGAAATGCAAATCAAAACCACAATGAGATACCATCTCACGCCGGTTAGAATGTCAATCATCAAAAAGTCAGGAAACAACAGGTGCTGGAGAGGATATGGAGAAATAGGAACACTTTTACACTGTTGGTGGGAGTGTACATTAGTTCAACCATTGTGAATGACAGTGTGGCAATTTCTCAAGGATCTAGAACCAGAAGATGCCATTTGACCCAGCAATCCCATTACTGGGTATATACCCAAAGATTATAAACCATTCTATATAAACACGCACACGTATGTTTATTGTGGCACTGTTCACAATAGCAAAGACTTAGAACCAACCCAAATGCCCATCAATGATAGACTGGATAAAGAATGTGGCACATATACACCACGGAATACTATGCAGCCATAAAAAACGATGAGTTCATGTCCTTTGCAGGGACATGAAGCTGGAAACCATGCTCAGCAAGCTAACACAAGAACAGAAAACCAAACACTGCATCTTCTCACTCATAAGTGGGAGATGAACAATGAGAACACATGGACACAGGGAGGGGAACATAACGCACAGGGGCCTGTCAGGGAGTAGGGGAAGGGGGAAGAGACAGCATTAGGGGAAATACCAAATGTAGATGACAGGTTTATGAGTGCAGTAAACCACCATGGCACATGTATACCAATGTAACAAACCTGCACATTCTGCACATGTATCCCAGAACTTGAAGTATAATAAAAAAAGGAGGAAAGAAATTAAGTCAGGAGCCAAACCTGAGACAGCCTAACAACAGACCTCGCTGGAGGTGGCTCCTGCCCATTCCCAGGGAAAGCAGCAGCCAGGCCCCCACTCAGCTCCCTGCAGGGAGATTACATCAGCAGCTCCTCTCCTCCGGCAGACACCGGGGCCTGCCTCCCAAAGCCGGTTGAGGAGAGGGAGATTGAGCGACTCAGAGGATAGGAAGGTGTTGAGGGGCCCTGGCTCCACAGTTCCCACAGCCATGACCTTGGGGCACTCCTTGACTTTGAGCTGCCCTGGCTAAGGAGCCACACACCAGTCTCTACCCACAACTCACAGAAAATGAAGTTGTCCGGCCTGAAGATCCGCCTGAAAGGCCCGGAGCGCATAGAGTTCAGGGTGCTCGGCTCCAGATCAACTAGCACCGCGCCAGGCACTTACCTGCCACCTGAGGGGGGCAGAAGGGCATCAGCGAGGGGAGGACCACTGTGCCCAGGAGGGCAGTGGGGGAAGGACTGGGGTCTCACCGCTGGCCTCGCACGTTGGTACACTACAGCAGCAGGTGCCCGTGGTAGGTGCCAGGGGAGTCCATGGCATGTTCATCAGAGATCACCTCCCAGAACTGCAAGACACACGAGGGGCCAGACAGGCCAGGGCTGAGTTAGGAAAGAGAGCTGAGGCTCCCCAGTCCCTCTCCCACCCCCTCCCCAGGCCACCGGGTCCCTGGAGGTCCGCCCTGGCCGCCAGGCCAGCCTCCCAGCTCCACCGGGCCCGGGGCAGGGAGCCCAGGGGTGGCAATGCAGGGGCGCCGCCCCCGCCACTGCCAGCATCTTCCCCGGCCACGCGGCAGGCCCGCGCTGGGCCCTCAAGGCCCCCCCCACCCCCGCCAACCTTGCCTCCGATTTGCTTCCCGCACTGCCCGGCCTGCGTGAGCACCATCTCCCTCATGGCCAAGGCGGGACTAGGGTAGCAGGAGAAACGCGAGGAGGAGGAGCAGACAGACGCGCAATGACAGGGCCTGCGCTCCACCAACGCTGAAAGAGCCCCACGCCCACCTCCCCCAGTCTCAGATTGGGCTCCCAGAATAAGCAACAGCTTTACTTCCACACACCTGTGAATCCCTTGGCGTTTAATGTCTGTTGGAGAGCTCAGGTGACCTTGCCGTGGTCCTTTCCACGCTGGGGAAAGCTGGTCAGCTGGAGAACTTCCTCCCACGTCTTTAGTAAGACTAAATCCCTAGCTGAGGTGAAACTGAATTTTCCTCCCCTGTGGGAGGGGAAGCCTCTTGTTTCTGTATTCACAGATTGCCTTCGCACCTGTCCTAGACTGAGGACATATTTTGTAATTGATGAATCCTTTCCTCTATTAGGAGATCTGTGGTTAGGAAAGGCCTTCCATATGACTCAACAGGACTTATATAAGTTTTCCTTTGGAGCAGTTCAAACCCGCAGTAAGCTATGGGTGTTAGGGATAGTCAGGCCTCTGTCTTAGCTAGAGTCTTCTTTACAGTATGACCAGTCCTTTCACCTGTCCAGTGGGCTGTGGTCTCCACGCAGAGTGAAGGTGATACTGGATTCGTAAAGCTGAGGATAGGTGTTGGGATACGCGTGCTGTGAAAGATGGGCCACTGTCACTTTGCAGGCTTTTGGATGACCCAAACTGAGGAATTATTTCTTCCGGTAAACACTTTTCAGATAGGGTGGGGAATGCCTTGGTCTAACCAGCGAAGGTATCAGTGAGCATTAGCAAATATTTGAATCCCCTGCAGAAAGGGTTGTGAATAAATTGGAGTTGCCAGTCCTCACCTGGATAGGTTCCTCAGTATTGGACAGATTTAACTGGAGGAGTAGAAAGTTGCTGGCTGTGTGGGTTGTTTCAGGCACAGGGCTTACAGGGCTGAGTCATCTGTTTTAGTGTCTTGAAAAGATTTATCCCCACAAACGAATGAGACATTCACTGAAACAAAGAATCCTTCTAGGGTGAAAAGAATCATGAAAGTGGTGAATTGTTTTCCTATGATTGGTACTTGGCATTAGTAATTTATTACCATCAGCCAGCCAGAGGGGCCCTGGACTAAACTGCAATCCCTGGCCCATTTTAGTTCTTCAGAGAATTCTGGCCCAGCTCTACATGTGCTGACCAGCGTGCCCATCAGCTTCATTACCCCTTTCAGTGCAGTGACCTTGGCTGCCGCATCTGTGAGAGCATTTGCTTTTACATGGTCAGTCTCTCTTTTGATGTCATCTGCAGTGAATTGTAGTCACTTTTTTTTTTTTTTTTTTTTTTTTTTTTTTTTTTTTTTTTTTTTTTTTTTTTTTTTTTTTTTTTTTTTTTTTTTTTGGACAGCAAAACAGCATTCTAACAAACTCAAAACCTGAGTGATTGTCTGGAAAAGCCCTCGGTGGTCAGGAGTCCCTACCCATTCCAGTTGCAGCATAAGCATGAAACGCTAAAATATCACACTTGGAATCAGTGTAAATGTTAACTTCTAAATCCCTTTCCAACTGCAGGGCTCTAGTAAGTTCAATTAACTCAGCTTTTTAAGCTGATGTAGAGGCCAGCAAGGTTTGTGCCTTGATTCTCTTGTGCTGACTAATGATAGCATATCTAGCGCTCCTGTTTCCCTGATGCATAAAACAACTTGCATCTGTTAACCACTCTTCCTTGGGATGGGGTGGTCAAGGGGCTCATCTCTCTTCAGTCTGGCCTGCTAGAATAAATTTGTTTCATAACCTGTGACATGGTTTGGCCGTGTCCCCAGTCAAATCTTATGTTCAGTTGTAGCTCCTGTTATCCCCATGTGTTGTGGGAGGGACCCAGTGGGAGGTAATTGAATCAGGGGGTGGGTCTTTCCCATGCTGGCCTCATGACAGTGAATAAGCCTCATGAGATCTGATGGTTTTTTTGTTTTGTTTTGTTTTGTTTGTTTTGCTTTTTTGAGACACAATCTTGCTCTGTTGCCCAGGCTGGAGTGCAGTGGTGCCATCTCAGCTCAATGCAATCTGTCTCCTGGGTTCAAGTAATTCTCCTGTCTTAGCCCCCCAAGTAGCTGGGATTACAGGCGCCCACCACCATGCCTAGCTAATTTTTGTATTTTTAGTGGAGATAGGGTTTCACCATTTTGGCCAGGCTGGTCTCGAACTCCTGACTTCAGGTGATCCACCCTCCTCGGCCTCCCAGAGTGCTGGGATTACAGCTGATGGTTTTATTTTATTTATTTATTTATTTATTTATTTATTTATTTATTTATTTTTGCTTTAAGTCTCTTTATTATTGTAGAATTTAGTTACTTTTATTCTAAAGTAGAGATAATGCAGTTTTGCCTTTTTATTTTTTATTTTTTTTATTATTATTATACTTTAAGTTCTAGGGTACATGTGCATAACGTGCAGGTTTGTTACATATATATACTTGTGCCATGTTGGTGTGCTGCACCCATCAACTCGTCAGCACCCATCAACTTGTCATTTACATCAGGTATAACTCCCAATGCAATCCCTCCCCACTCCCTCCTCCTCATAATATGCCCCAGTAAGGGGAGTTTCCCTACACAAACTCTTGTGCCTGCTGCCATCTAAAAGATGTGACTTTGTTCCTCATTTGCCTTCTGCCGTGATTGTGAGGCCTCCCCAGCCATGTGAAACTGTGAGTCAATTAAACCTCTTTCCTTTATAAATTACCCAGCCTCAGGTATATCTTTATTAGCAGCATGAGAGCAGACTAATACAACCTATGTTGTATTAGCACCTATGGACTCTGGCAGATAAGTGGCTGGGTTTATGGTTTGGCACACTTTAAGGGTTATGTCTGGAGTGTCTAGCAATAAGGCCTGACACTTTAATAAATGTTCCCCTATTATCCACTGGTGCCCTTTAGCTTCTAGGACCACCTTCCCTTGGTGTGGGGTCAAAAACCTTTAGGGGCTATCCTGATATTAGTTTATTAGCTTTGCCTACTAGGAAAGTTGTAGCAGCAACAGCTCTAAGACATCCAGGCCACTCTGAGGCCACCTGGTCTATCTGCTTAGAAAAGGAGGCTGCTGGCCTTGGAATGTTCCCCAGTTTTGGGACAAGATTACCCAAGGCCTATGCCTTGCTTTTTGGTCACATAAAGAAAAAATGGTTCATCCAACCTGGGGACTCCCAAGGCTGCAGCAGAGCCCAATTTCTCTTTGAGAGTGTTGAAGGTTTGCTTGCAGTTCTCATTACATTCAAGAATCTCTAAATCTTTCCCTTTTAGTGTATTATATAAAGGCTTGGCTACATGTCCCGATCTGGGCACCCATAAGCAGCAGTACCCAGTCATCCCCTAAAAAGGTCCACAGTCATTTGTTGGACTGGGACTCTTGGATGACTAAAAGAGTTTTTTTTTTCCTTCTAGGGATGTTGATCAGTTCCAGAGGTTAAGACAGATTCCAAGTATTTGAGTCTTTGAGTAAAAATCTGAGCCCTGTATGCGATACCTTATATCTGCTAGTTCCCAGGAAATTGATCAGTTTAACAGTATTATTATCCAAGTCTTCTTTAGTTGGGCTGGCAATGACCAAGTCATCTACATACTGAGTAATTGTGCCCCTTTGCTGTGTAGATTTCCTAAGTCCTTAGCTAGAGCATTTTCAAATAAGTGGGGGCTATCCCAGAACCCTTCAGAGAGGACCGTCCAGGTGAGTTTTGAGGCTGAATGAGTATCTGGATCAGTCCATTCAAAGGCAAACATATTGTGAATCTGGATGCATTGAGATGCAGAAAAATGCGTCTTTCAGATCTAAGAATGTAAACCAGTTTTCACCTCCCTGGGACTTGGGTAAGGATTGGGGACAATGAGGTGTATGGAGACAACAACTGCATTTATTAATCCTCTAAGATTTGTGACAAATCTGTACTTGCCATTAGGCTTTTAATCTGGTAACATGGAAGTATTATAAGGAGACTCTCATGGCCTTAATAAGTCATATGGCAAGAATTTGGCAATAACGGATTGAATTTCCCCTCATGCTTCTTGCCTTAAAGTGTACTGTCTCTTCTGATGTCAAGGAGCACTAGGCTGAAGTTGGATTTGAATGTGGGAGGTGTTAGTGCATTTCCCAGAGCTGGTGTGGCCCAAACCTCAGAATTTACTTGAGACAACACCTCAGGTGGTAAATGTGACAGCTCATTCTTAACTTGTTTTTTCCCCCTGAGGGGTCAGGAACAAAAGTAACACTTTCTCTGCTTTTTGATCTGTGAAGGTCACCATGGCTTGGTCACCTGAGTCAATAAATCTCTCCCCAGTAAGGGGTCAGCCAGCCAGAGGGGTAGAGGGGTCAATATGAGATTTGAGTGGGGACACAAAGACTAACCATATCATGTAGCTATTAATCCCTTTTCAGATGGGTAATTTACAAATATTTTCTCCTATTTTGTGGGTTTTCTCTTCACTTTGTTGATTGTCTGCTTCACTGTTAAAAAAAAAAAAAAAGTTTTCTGACTTGCTGTAATCCCATTTGTCCATGTTTGCTTTGGTTGTCTGTGCTTATGGGCCATTATTTAAGAAATGTTTGCCCAAACCCATGCCCTAGAGAGTTTCCCCAATGTTTTCTTGTAAAAGTTTGATAGTTTGAGGTGTTAGGTTTAAGTCCTTAATCTATTTTAATTTCATTTTTTTATGTGGCAAAAAATAGGGTTCTAGTTTCATTCTTCTTCCTATGACTTGCCAGTTTTTCCAGCCCTATTTATATTGAAGAAACTGTCGTATTTTTCATTGTATGTTCTTGGCACTTTTGTTGAAAAGTTTACTGTAGGTGTTTGGGTTTGTTTCCAGGTTCTCTAGTCCATTGAATTTGTCTTTATGTCTGCTTTTAAGCTAGTGCCATGATGTTTTAATTACTATAGCTCAGTAGTATAATTTGAAGCCAGGTAATGGGATTCCTCCAGTTTTGTTTTATTTACTCAGCATAGCTTTGGCTATTATGATGTTTTGTGGTTCCTTATAAATTTCAGAATTCTTTTTTCTATTTCTGTGAGGAATGCCATTGTTATTTTGATAGGGATGGCATGAAATCTATAGATTGCTTTGGATTGTATGGACATTTTTAAAATACTGATTCTTCCAATCTGTGAACATGGAAATATCTTTTCATTTTTTGTATCCTCTTTCATTTCCTTTATCAGTGTTTTTTAGTTTTAATTGTTGAGAACTTTCATTTCTTTGGTTAATTCCCACACATTTTATTTGTGGCTATTGCAAATAGGATTACTTTTTTGAATTCTTTTTCAGTTTGTTGACTGTTGGCAAATAGAAATCCTACTGATTTGTATATGTTGATTTTGTAATCTGCAAGTTTACTCAATTTATTAGTTCTAACAGTTTTTTGGTAGATATATTAGGCCATCGTCACATTGTTATAAAGAAATAATCTGAGGCCGGGCGCGGTGGCTCAAGCCTGTAATCCCAGCACTTTGGGAGGCCGAGGCGGGCGGATCACAAGGTCAGGAGATCGAGACCATCCTGGCTAACACGGTGAAATCCCGTCTCTACTAAAAAATACAAAAAACTAGCCGGGCGAGGTGGCGGGCGCCTGTAGTCCCAGCTACTCGGGAGGCTGAGGCAGGAGAATGGCGTAAACCCGGGAGGCGGAGCTTGCAGTGAGCTGAGATCTGGCCACAGCACTCCAGCCCGGGCCACAGAGCGAGACTCCATCTCAAAAAAAAAAAAAGAAAAGAAATAATCTGAGACTGGGTAATTTATAAAGAAAAGAGGTTTTGCTGGCTCATAGTTCTACAGACTGTACAGAAAGCATAGCACTGGCTTCTGCGTCTGGGGAAGCCTCTGACAGCTGACAATCAAGGCGAAAGATAAATCTGGTGTTTGCACATCACATGGTGAGAGGGCCAGAAGTGGGGAGTCCTACACACTTTTAAATGACCAGCTCTCATGAAAACTTTCTATTGTGAGGATGTCACCAAAGAAAATGATACCAAACAGTTCGCGGAAATCCTGCCATCATGATTCAATCACCTCCCCACGTAACCCACCTCCAACATTGAAGATTACATTGTAATATGAGATTTTGGTGGGAACACACACCCAAACTATATCACTTTGCCCCTGGCCATTCCAAATCTCATATCCTTCTCATTTTTCAAAATACAATCATGACTTCCTAATAATCCCCAAAGTCTTAACTCCTTTCAGCCTTTACTCAAAAGTTGAAAGTCTCATCTAAGACAAAGCTAGTTTCTTCCTCCTATAATCCTGGAAAATGAAAAACAAGTTAGGTACTTCCAAGATATAAAGGGGGTATAGACATTGGGTAAATACTCCTATTCTAAAAGGAAGAAATCAGCCAAAAGAAAGAGGCCACAGGACCCACGCAAGTCTGAAACCCAGAAGGGCAGTTATTGAATTGTAAGCCTCCAAAATAGTTATTTTTTTCTCTATGTCCCATTTCCAGGGTACACTAATGCCTTGGGAAGGTCTGACCTTGTGGCTGTGCATGGTTTAGCCCCCACAGCTGCTCTCATGGGCTGGTATTATGTGCCTCTGGTTTTTCTAGGTGCAGGGTGCAAGGTGTAGCTAGATCTATCATTCTGGGGTCTAGAGGACTATGATTCTCTCCTCACAGATCTACTAGGCCATGCCCCATTGGGAAGCCTGTGTGGGTGCTATAACCCCACATTTCTTCTCTGCATTGTTTTAGTAGAGGTTCTCCATGAGAGCTCCATGAGAGCATCCCTGCAGCATGCTTCTGCCTGGACACCCAGGCTTTTGCCTACATCCTTTGAATAAAGGTGGAGGCTCCCAAGTCTCAACTCTTGTATTTTGTACACACATAGGCCTAACACCACATGGAAGCTATCAAGGCTTATGGCTTGCACCCTCTGAAGCAGTGACTAGAGTTGTAACTGGGCCAATTTGACCTATATCTGGAGCTGGAGCAGTGACCGGGATGCAGGGAGCCATGTCCCAAGGCTACCCAATGCAGTAGGGTCCTGGCCCTGATCCCGGAAATTATTCTCTTCTTTTAGGCCTCAGAGCCTGTGTTGGGGGGCTCCCTCTAGATTTCTAAAATACCTTCGAGTCCTCTTTCCCATTGTCTTGGCTATCAACACTTGCTTTTGTTTAATTATGCAAATATCTCTAACAAGTGGTTGTTCCACAGCCTGTTTGAGTTCTTCTCTTATAAAAGCTTTTTATTTTTCTGCCACATGGCTAGGCTGCAAAGCGTTCAAGCTTTTACACTATGGGTCCCTTGTAAATACAAGTTACAGCTTATTTTTTTGCTCCAAGATGTGAGCATAGATTGTTAGAAGCAGTTAGGCCACATCTCGAATGCTTTGCTGCTTAGACATTTCTTCCATCAGAAACCCTAAATCATCACTTTCAAATTCAAACTTTTGTATATCCCTAGGGCATGAAAGCAATTCATCCAACAACTTTGATAAGACATAAAAGGCATAACCTTCAGTCCCAATAAGTTTCTAATTTTCATCTGAGACCTCCTCAGCCCAGCCTTCACTCTCCAGATCACTATCAGTATTTTGGTCACAGCTATTCAACCAGTCTCTAAGAAAATCTCAACTTTACCTCATTTTTCTGTCTTCTGAGCTCCAAAACTCACACCTGTAATCCCAGCACTTTGGGAGGCTGAGGCAGACAGATTACTTGAGGTCAGGAGTTTGAGACCAGCTCAGCCAACATACTGAAACTCCATCTCTACTAAAAACACAAAAATTAGCCTGGTGTAGTGGCAGGCACCTATAATCCCAGCTACTCGAGAGGCTGAGGCAGGAGAATCACTTGAACCCCAGAGGAGGAGGTTGCAATCAGCTGAGATCACGCCACTGCATTCCAGCCTGGGTGACAGAGCAAGACTCCATTAGAAAGAAGAAAGAGAGAGAGAGAGAGAGAGAGAGAGAGAGAGAGAGAGAGAGAGAGGGAGAAGGAGAAGGAGAAGGAGAGAAAGAAGGAAGGAAGGAAGGAAGGAAGGAAGGAAGGAAGGAAGGAAGGAAGGAAAGAAAGAAAAAAGAAAAGAAAAGAAGAAGGGAGGGAGGGAGGAAGGAAGGAAGGAAGGAAGGGAAATTCCATATTCCTGTGATATTGGAGCATGTGCTCACAGAGCTCATCTTACTGAACAGAACATAGACCACTCTGAATGTCATAGAACTCAAGAGGTAAATCACATGTGGTACAAGTTATGCCCCAGATATGGGCAATAGGACCATGTTACAATGTGTGGTATTTTAAATTTAGTTTGCCAATTATGAAATGTCGACTCTATTTCTTTCCTTGAAAGATATTTAAAATTTAACTATAATTTACAGGATGAACTGTTCAAACTGATGACAAATTTGGGAAGAAATGCTCTGCTCAGGCAACAGCACCCACAGCGCATGAGGCCCTGAGGCATTTCCTCCCATGACCTGCATATCTCTCACACCAGGCTCTCTGCCCTTGTCCTCCATGCTTCGCCAAACTGTCTTTCCTATTCCTTAAAGAAAGGAGGTCTGTCTGTTGTACAAACATGGCAATATGGGATTGGAAAAGAATATTTTAGTCTTTACGTCAGGTGATAGTGTCTGCATATGATGAAGAGGTCTAGCCTGAGATTCTGCATTTTTTATTCTTTTTTTAAGATTCTTTTTTTTTTTTTTTTTGCTGGAAGACAATTCATTCTGAAGATTCTACATTTTTAACAAGCTCCCACATGATGCTAGTGTTATTGTTCTGTGAACTGCAGTTGGAACAGCTCACGAGACAACTGCTTCTTCTTATTTTACTGAGAAAAATAGAAACAACAAAAAATATTTTACACACTCTTACCACTAAATCGACTCATGCACCCACTTGCATTGTGTTCATATGTTCTGCATTCCCTCCTTTTCTAAGGGTAAATTATGTTCTTATTGAAAACCAACTACTTGGGAGGCTGAGGCAGCAGAATCAATTGAGCCCAGGAATTTGAGACAAGCCTGGGCAACACAAGGAAACTCCATCTCAAAAACAGAATTTTTTTTTTTTTGAGGTGGAGTTTTGCTCTTGTCACCTAGGCTGTAGTGCAATGGCATGATCTCGGCTCACTGCAACCTCCATATCCTGGGTTAAAGCAATTTTCCTGTCTCAGCCTCCCAAGTAGCTGGGATTACAGGCTCCCACCACCAACCTGGCTAATTTTTGTATTTTTAGTAGAGACAGGGTTCACCATGTTGGCCAGGCTGGTGTCAAACTCCTGACTTCAGGTGATCCACCTGCTTCAGCCTCCCAAAGTGCTGGGATTACAGGCATGAGCCACCATGCCCAGCCAAAAAAGAATTATTTTAATTAAAAAAAAAACATATCCACTTGTGAGCAAGATCCCAATTCCTTCCTTCTGTCTCAAGAACATCACTCCAAGATTTGTTCTCACCACTTTCCATATCAGTTTCCCTCTCTTTACTGTAACACTCCCATTAGCATTAAAATATGCTGTAATAGGCCAGGCACAGTGGCTCACGCCTGTAATCCTAGCACTTTGGGAGGTCGAGATAGGAGGATCACAAGGTCAGGAGTTTGAGACCAGCCTGGCTAACATGTGAAACCCGTCTCTACTAAAAATACAAAAAATTAGCTGGGCGTGGTGGCAGGTGCCTGTAATCCCAGCTACTCGGGAGGCTGAGGCAAGAGAATCACTTGAACCCAGGAGGCAGAGGTTGCAGTGAGCCGAGATCACACCATTACACTGCAGCCCAGGTGACAGTGTGAGACTCTGTCTCAAAAAAATAAAAGAAAAGAAAAGAAAAGAAAAAGAGAAAAAAGCATACATATATATATATATACACACACACACATACATATATACACATATATATACACACATATATATACATATATATGCTGTAATAATTCATTCTTAAGAAAACAGAGACTTTATCAGCAGTGTTTAGGAAAAGAAAAAAAACTGTAAAAAGGTAAAAGGAATAGGAAAAAAGAAAACGAATAACAACAGAAAGACCCTCTCTCCTACCCACACCCTCAGCCAGGCATCTCCCTCATTTCACTGTTTCCTTTGATTGCAAAACTCTTCCAAATATTTTCCTATTTCATCTGTAATTTTTCTCCTCCGATTCTCCCTTCAACTGACCCTAATCAGTCTGTTATCCTCACCACTCCAACCAGACAGCTCTTGGAAGCTCATAGTGACTTGCACATTGTTAGAGTTCATGTTCAATTCTCAGCCACATCTCACATGATCTTGCAGAAGCATGTGCCCCCTGCCAACTACTCCCTCCTCTAAAAACACTGTCACCTTCGGGCTTTTGGGTTACTACCATCATTTGGTTTTTCTCCTTCTCAGACTTCTTTACTGGTTCCTTCTTATTTCACCAGTCTCTTCATTTCAGAAAGCTCCAGAGCTCAGATCTTGGGTCTCTTCTTTTTCCTTTCTATGTTCACTCTTCTATGGCGATATGCTATTGACTCCCTACAATGTATCTTCTGACCAGACCTCTCCATTGAACTATGGGCCTGCTTACACCGCGTGCGAACTTACATGCCTAATAGCTAAGCCAAAGGTAACATGTCTAAAGCTTCGAAACCCATCATAAATTAATCCATGCCGCTTCAGAGAGGGTGCTGAGTGATGCCAAGCAATCCTAGAAGAGAACATTCACGACCAAGATGCCCTACTATTGATGAAAGAAAAAAAAAAAAGCCGAGTGCGATGGCTCACGTCTGTAATCCCAACACTCTGGGAGACCAAGGTGGGCAGATCATGAGGTCAGAAGTTTGAGACCAGCCTGGCCAACATGGTGAAACCTCATCTCCACTAAAAATACAAAATTAGCCGGGTTTGGTGAGGCACGCCTGTAATCCCAGTTACTCAGGAGGTTGAGGCATGAGAATCGCTTGAACCCAGGAGGTAGAGGTTGCAGTGAGCCAATATGGTGCCACGGCACTCCAGCCTGGGAGACAGAGCAAGACTTCATCTCAAAAAAAAAAATAATAATAATAATAATAATAATAATAAAGTCCCTTTTTCCTAAATTTAAAAAAAAGGCACCTTAATCAAGACAGTGTGGTATTTGTGAAGAAATAGACAAAAAACATCAATGAAACAGAATAGAGAGCTCAGAAATAGATCCACAGAAATAGAGTTAACTCATCTTTAACAAAGAAGCAAAGGCAGTACAGTGAAGAACAGATTGTCTTTTCAACAAATGGTGCTGGAACAACTGAATACCCACATGCAAAAATCTAGACACAGACCTACATTCCTTATAAAAGTTAACTCAAAATGAATAATAGGTCTAATTGTAAAATGTAAAAGCATAAAAATCCTAGAAGATAATATAGGAGAAAATCTAGATGGTTTTGGTGTTTGGCAATGACTTTTTTTTTTTTTTTTTGAGATTGAGTCTTGCTCTGTTGCCCAGGCTGGAGTGCAGTGGTGTGATCTCCGTTCACTGCAACCTCTGCCTCCCGGGTTCAAGTGATTCTCCTGCCTCAGCTTCCCAAGTAGCTGGGATTACAGGCACGTGCCATCATGCCCCTCTAATTTTTCTATTTTTAGTAGAGACGAGGTTTTGCCATGTTGGTCAGGCTGGTCTCGAACTCCTGACTTTGTGATCTGTCTGCCTCGGACTTCCAAAGTCCTGCGATTACAGGCGTGAGCCACCATGCCTGGCCCTTGGTAATGACTTGTTAGGCACAATACCAAAATCACAATTCATGAAATAACTGATAAGCTATACTTTATTAAATCAAAATTTTTGCTTTGTGACAGACACTGTCAAGAGAATGAAAAGATAAGTCATAGACTAGAGAAAATATTTGCAAAAGATACATCTGGTAAAGGAATGTCATTCAAAGTATACAAAAAACTCTTAAAACTCAACTATAAGAAATCCGACAGGCGGGACATGATGGCTCATGCCTGTAATCCCACCACTTTGGGAGGCTGAGGCAGGTGGATCACTTGAAGGTCACTAGTTTGAGACCAGCCTGGTCAAATTGGTGAAACCCTGTCTCTACTAAAAATATAAAAATTAGCCAGAAGTGGTGGCAGGTGCCTGAAATCCCAGCTACTTAGGAGGCTGAAGCATGAGAATTACTTGAACCCGGGAGGTGGAGGTTGCAGTGAGCCGAGATCACACCACTGCATACCAGCCTGAGCAACAGAGTGAGACTATCTCTGTCTCAAAAAAGAAGTCAGCCCACCCAAATGAAATGGTGTTACTTTGCAGAAAAAAGAAACATGCAGAAGACCTTAATAAACACCTCACCAAAGAAGATATACAGGGAGCAAAAAGCATCTGAAAAGATACCCCATATCATGTGTCATCAGGGAAATGCAATTGAAAACAGCAATGAACTACCACTACACATCTGTTAAATTGACCAAAATCTGGAACACTGGCAACACCAAATACTGAGCAGAATGTGGAACAGCAAAACTCTGTCATTCATTGTTAGTGGGAATGCAAAATGGTTCAGCTACTTTGGAAGACAGTTTGGCTGTTTCTTAGAAAACTAAATATATTCTTACCATAGGATCCAACAATTGCACTCTTTGGAGTTTACCCAAAGGAGTTGAAACCTTACGTCCACACAACAACCAGCACACGGATGTTTAGAGCAGCTTTGTTTATAATTGCCAAAACTTGGAAACAACGAAGATGTTTTTCAGTAAGTGAATGAAAAAATAAGCAGTGGTACAGTCAGTACTAAAAATAAATGAGTTATACAACCGTGAAAGACTTTTTTTTTTTTTTTTTTTTTGATATACACTTCACTCTTTTCACCATGGAGAAATCTTTTTTTTTTTTTTTTTTTTTGAGATGGAGGTCTCTCTTGTCACCAGGCTGGAAGTGCCTTGGCACCATTTTGGCTCACTGCAACCTCCACATCCCTGGATTCAGTGATTCCTACATCTCAGGGCTCCAGAGTGCTGGATCACAGGCGCCCGCAACCACGCCCAGCTATTTTTTGTTTTTTTTTTTTTTTTTTTTTTTTGTATTTTTAACACGAGACGGGTTTCCACCAGTTTGGCCAGGGCTGGTCATCAAACTTCTACTTTCAAAAGATTCACCCCCTCAGCCTCCCAGTGCTTGAGAGTACAAACGTGAAGCCACCACACCCTCCATGGAGAAATCTTAAACTTACATTACAAAGTGAAATAAACCAACCTGAAAAAGCGGTATACTGTATGATTCCAACTACAAGACGTACTGCAAAGAGCGAAACTATGGAAACAGTAAAAAAAAAAAAAAAAAAAAAAATCAGTCGTTGCCATGGATTGGGGGCAGAGAAGGATGAATAGGCCAAGCACAGAGGATTTTTAGGGCATTGAAACTACTCTGTATAATACCATCGTGGTGGGTACATGTCATTATACATTTGTTAAAACCCGTGGAACATATACCACCAAGAGTGAACCATAATGTAAACTATGGACTTCAGATGACGACGATGTGTCCATGTAGGTTCAGGGGTTGTAGCAAATGTACTACTCTGGTGGGGCACTTTGATAATGGGGGAGATAATGCATGTGTTGGCAGGAGATATACGGGGAATCTCTGTATCGTCTGCTCAATATTGCTGTGATTCTAAATTTGTTCTAAAAAATAAAGTATGTTTTACAAAGTAAAAGGCACTGTGCTAAGAGATCTTCAGATATGGGCTGGACACAAATGTGGCAGGGAACTGACAGAGACAACATTAGAAGGAGATCCTTGTTATTCAGTGTGTGAAGTGTAGACCTGGGGACTTGTTAGAAATAAAGAAACTCAGGCTTCACCCCAGGCTACTAAATCGGAAATCTGCATTTAGGCTGGGCGCGGTGGCTCACGCCTGTAATCCCAGCACTTACACAGTAAGTGCTCAACTTTGAGAGGCTGAGGTGGACAGACCACCTGAGGTCAGGAGTTCAAGACCAGCCTGGCCAACATGTCGAAATCCCGTCTCTACTAAAAATACAAAAATTAGCTGGGCGTCTTGGCAGGAACCTGTAGTCCCAGCTACTCAGGAGGCTGAGGCAGGATAATCACTTGAACCTGGGAGGCAGAGGTTGCAGTGAGCTGAGATCTCACCACTGCACTCCAGCCTGGGCGACAGAGTGAGACAGTGTCTCCAAAAAAAACAAAAACAAAAAACAAAACAAAACAAAGAAAAAAAATCCATGTTTAAACATCCCCAGGTGTAACAAATGTTACAGTTGGAGAAATAGCACCGTGAAAGAATGCTCTTTGAAATTCCCAAACGTAGGATTTTGTGTGTGGATGGAAAAGAAACTAGAAAAGGAGTTTTGGATTAAATCAGAAGAAAGGGTAGGGAATCTTCAACTCATTTTTCCTGCCATTCCAAGATCAGATTCTAAATTATTTTCCATTTGCATGTATCAGTGGGACTCTGCCATTAGCATAAAAAATGCATTTTAATAAACAATTTCCAAGAATTTATTTATCTCCCAGATAACCTGCTTATGATTCTCCGGAAAGCCTGATAGCAGGAGGTTCTATCTCTCAAGGATACAGATATTGATTGGACTTTCAAATGGACTTTCAAAGTCGTTCCACTAATGGGTTTCACTGTATCGTTCATGGCTGAAAAACGCATTCATACTTGAAAGAACCCACATCAAACTGTCAACATTGTGTACCTCTGAAAGCTGGGAATACAAAAGACAGAGAAGGGAAGAATATTTATTTTTCCTATGCACCTTTGTATGATTTGGCTTATTATAACAAGTATATATGATACCCATCCCCACCACTTCCATACTTCTTAAAAAATAAAAGCCCCACACCTGTACGATGCTGGTTAAAGAGAAGGAAGTGGCCACTCTGCTCCTGTGGCTTTTTGCATGACATTCTCCATCATCAGCAACCCAAATTATTATTAGCTATTCTCATGGAAGATTTTTATCTCCACTGCTTAATGGTGTGCAACAGCTGTATACTTAGAGTGACTAGAAGACAAATGAGAAAAGAAAGCCTGGTTGTTAGATATGACAAATTCCCACAAGGAATGCCTTTTCCTGTCCATCACCTATACTGGTTTGGGGTTTGCTACGCAGCATGCATGTAAGAAAGGGCATATCTCCTTTGCTATACGTGTTACAGAAGGTTGAGTCTCCTAAGCATATTAACATTCAAGACTAGGGAAAAGAAGCCTAAAAATACCACTGCAACACATTTTATGTCTTGCAAAGTATTTTCACATAGTTCATCTCATTTGTTCTCATAGCAATATACAGTGTATATTTACAGGCAGATATTACTATTAGCATTAGTCTTACTGTTTTCCATATTAAGACCAAGTTAATTAAGAGGAAGAATGTGGGATTTTTTTTTTTTTTTTTTTTTTTTTTTTTTTTTTTTTTGAGACAGAGTCTCGCTCTGTCACCCAGCCTGGAGTGCAGTGGTGTGATCTTGGCTCACTGCAACCTCCGCCTCCCTGGTTCAAGTGATTCTCCTGCCTCAGCCTCCCGAGCAGCTGGGACTACAGGCGCGTGCCACCATGCCTGGCTAATTTTTTGTACTTTAAGTAGAGACGGGGTTTCACCATCTTATCTAGGATGGTCTCGAACTCCTAACCTAGCGATCCACCTGCCTCAGCCTCCCAAAGTGCTGGGATTACAGGCAGAATGTGGGAATTTTATAACACTATTCACTCTTGAGTAAATCATATTCAAAAATATTCAGGTGTGAAACAATAAAAAAAAGATCTTATAATTTATCTCACTACAAAACAATCCCATGGTATAAAGTATAGAATAATTGCTTGGCTGGACATGGTGGCTCATGCCTATAATCCCAGCACTTTGGGAGGCCAGGATGGGTGGATCACTTGAGGCCAGGAGTTTGAGACCAGCCTGAGCAACATAGCAAGATCCCATCTTAATAAACAACAACAGCAACAAATTGCTACTCTCAACTAAGCACATGCATATGTCAGACAGCATACGTATTATTGCTAATATTTACCAGCAAAGCAGACATCATTATCCCCATTTTAGAGATAAAAAAGTGAGGTTCAGAATGGTTCCACGCAGTACCCATGGTTACAATTTGCAATGCTGGATTCAAATCCAGCTTTAACTTCCAAGCCCAAGCTTTGTCCCCTAAAACACAGCTTCCTACCATGACTCCTCTCACCACTAGAAGGATCTGGCATTGCAGGAGGAAACATCTGTCCCAAATGCTGCTGCATCCCATCCAGGTTTCAGTGAGACTGAACTGTTTCCACCTCCAATGTCGGAAATTTCATCCTTTGAACAGAACTGTCAGATCTCTTTATCTTGTCAAGTCACAAACAGCTGATACTGAATTCATTTCTTTCCAAACCACAAAACAGGTTCCCAAAGTGGAATTCAGATTGAATCTTGAGGTTATACTACATTGATTTTTTTTTTTCACTCCTAGTAACTATCCATTGCCTACTCACTGAACTCTTGGCTACATCAATATTCATTATGTTATTTAAAGAAAAAAATATATTAGAACAGAAATAATGTATGATGTCTTGCCTGATCACTAACAAAGATGGATGACACAAAGACCAGTACGTTAGGGCTGGCAGACAAATGTTGAAATGCACTTGGCTTCTATACTTGGAGTCGTCCCTCTGTAGGGAAGACTAGGGTCTGTGTGCTACATCCCGGGGGTGAGTCAGCAAAGGAAACCTGTGCTTGGTGAAAAATAGATTCTGAACTCTGCTAGTGTTGATCAGTGCTGTTTCTGAAAATCCATTATTTAAGAAATGGGAAGTGAGTGAAAGACCCTCCTACCAGGCTGTCCCAACTTCACCCCACCCCCAAAAAATACCTGAAAGTAGAACCTGCAGGATTGATGAGCATTTATGAATTTTCTTTATCTGTGTAGTTGTTTGTTTGTAATGGTTTGGTTTTGGCGTGTTATTTTGCTTTTGTTTTGTTTTTAAAGAGGGTATCAGACAGGCATAGTGGTTCGCACCTGGAATCCCAGCATTTTGAAAGGCTGAGGCGGGTGGATCACTTGAGGCCAGGAGTTTGAGACGAGCCCTGCCAACATAGCGAAACTGCATCTCTACTGAAAGTACAAAAATTAACCAGCTGTGGTGGCAGGTGCCTGTACTCCCAGCTACTCAGGAGACTGAGGCATGAAAATTGCTTGAACTTGGGAGGCTGAGGTTGCAGTGAGCTGAGACGGTGTCACTGTACTCCAGCCTGGGCAACAGAGCGAGACTCCGTCTCAAAAATAAAATAAAATAAAATAAAATAAAATAAAATAAAAAGATAAATAAATAAATATAAAGACAAGGTCTCGCTATGTTCCCCAAGCTAAAGAGCAGTGGCTATTTCACAGTGTTTGTGAATTTCAGACAGGAAATCTAGAAAACCCAAAATGTCAACCCAAATCATTTATGAGAAGAAGCATTACCCCACTGCAGGTAAGGAGGCAAGCATCACAGTGTGGTTCTACAGGAAAGGATCCCATGAAATCATCAAAAATGAAGCAACAGTACTGAAAATACTTGGGTTTGTGAAACAGAACTCTGACACGAAACAGGCATTCTGTCACAGTGGCAAGAGGAGGGACCATGGATCACCATTCCAGCTGGAAGCTCCCCTGGCTGGTTTTCAGCTGGGTGCCAAATGGCAAGTCAATTCTCTTTGAGCCCCAGTTACTTCATTGTACGGTGGAAATAAAGCCTGGGTTACCCGGCACTGAGATCTTGTGAAAATCAAATGAGATGATGCATTTGAAAATTCTAAACAAATGTTATTTATCATAAACTGAAAAAAGGCACAGGGCCAGGAGGGTAGAAAAGTCACATTGTCTGTACTGATGGTGGATGTGAATTTTGCCCTTGATCATGCCTTCAGGTGACTAGGGCTAAGGTATATGTTGATGCTGCGTCAGCAGCCGGGAGAGTCCAGAGTATTTAGCCTTTCTCAAAAGTGTGCATCTAGATGACAATTATTATTATTATTATTATTTTGAGACGGAATTTCACTCTTGTCACCTAGGCTGGAGTGCAATGGCGCAATCTCGGCTCATGCAACCTCCACCTCCCAGGTTCAAGTGATTCTTCTGCCTCAGCCTCGCAAGTAGCTGGGATTACAGGTGCACGCCATCATGCACGGCTCATTTCTTTGTATTTTTAGTAGAGACACGTTTTCACCACATTTGGCCAGGCTAGTCTTGAACTCCTGATCTCAGGTAATCTGCCCGTCTTGGCCTCCCAAAATGCTGGGATTACAGGCATGAGCCGCTGAACCCGGCCAATGACAAATGTATTATATCAGCAGTTGGAGCTGAAATTTCCCTTGCAGGGCAACTAACCACTTTTGTTTAGAAAAATACCTTTTTTTCCCCTTTAAAAAAATTAATTATTTATTTTCGTAGAGACAGAGTCTCACTATGTTGCCCAGGCTGGTCTTGAACTCCTGGCCACAAGGGATCCTCTGGCCTCAGCCTCCAAAAACACTGGGATTACAGGCGTGAGCCATGGTGCCCAGCCAGGAAAATACCTTAATAAGTAGCACAGAGGTAGGTGGAACCCTGATGACATGGTTCAGCAGAAGTAGAGGCAACAAAAGAGAGCAATAAACTTCTACACGTGGGAAATAAGCAGGAATTTGTGAGTGAGAAGGAGAGCTGACAGACGAGGGCTGAAGCGCACAGAAATTGGCACGGGCCATGATTTCAGAAATGACTGAAGGATTTCCAAAGAGAAATAGCTAACAGTGCATTTTCAGTTGTTTTTGTTGCTGTAACATCAGTCTCTCTGCAGCCTTCAGTTTTCAGTAAATCATCTACACTCATAAATGAAGGTGCTGAGACAATCCAATTCTGTGAGCTAGAGCCTAAAGCCAGAGGTGACCTTGAGAACATAAGCCCTTGGGGAATTGAAGGGAGTCTTGGAGAGTACTTTGAAAGAGGTTGCAGCAATTGGGCAAGACAAGGCGACCCCAGCTGACCCCTGAGTTATCACAGGCTCCTCTCTCCAGCTCAAGTCAAAACCTGCTGTCATGATAGAGAGACTTTGAAATGCACTGAACAAAATGAAGAAAATGTATTCAAAGTGTTTTATGGACTGCATGCTCATGTACCCCCAAATTCCTATGTTGAAACCCTAACCCTGATGGATGGTTTTAGGAAGTGGGGGCTTTGGAAGATAATTAGGGTTAGATGAGGTTATGAGAGTAGCACCCCTTGGTTTGGAGAGATTAGAGCACATGCCTTCTCTGTGTGCATGCACCAAGGAAGGCCACGTGGGGGCCATAACCAGAATGAGGACTCTTGCCAGAACCCAACCAGGCTGGCAACCTGACCTTGGTCTTCCAGCCTCTAATTTTTTTTTTAATTGAAAGCTTGGGGGAGGAGGAGGAGGAATGAGGAGTTGAGGAGGATATGTACATTTCTTTTTTCTTTGTTTGAGATGGAGTTTCACTCTGTCACCCAGGCTGGAGTGCAGTGGTGTGATCTTGGCTCACTGCAACGGCCGTCTCCCAGGTTCAAGCAATTCTCTTGCCTCGGCCTCATGAGTAACTGGGATTACAGGCACCCACTACCATGCCTGGCTAATTTTTGTATCTTTAGTAGAGACAAGATTTCACCATGTTTGGCCAGGCTGGTCTCGAACTCCTGACCTCAGGTTATCTGCCTGCCTCGGCTTCCCAAAGTGCTGGGATTACAGGTGTGAGCCACTGAGCCCGGCCCGAACCTCTAGAACTGTGAGAAATCAATGTCCGTTGTGTAAACCACTCAGTTTAAGATCTTTGTTATAGCAGCCCAGACTGATTAAGACATAGACCCAGAAAAACAGTGAACCCCAAACAAGAGTTTAGGACAAAGTCGCTACATACTTCACAAGGTTGGATGAGGAGCAGTGCTGCATCCTTAATGATCCTTGGCAGTTAGACTGCACCTGTTCTCCACGGTACCATTTCAAACCTTTTCTGCTCTCCTAAAATTCTAAGCCCACCTCTTCATCTCACTCACACCGAGGCCAACACCCATCAGTGTGCAGGACTCTGTCCATCCTCCTCATGTATCTTAAATGTTTGCCCCATCTCTCCTCTGTCTTCATCCTCTTCCTCTCCACTGACTCCTCCTTTGGCATATAAACATACACAGATTCACTTCATTTCTCAACTCCATCTTCTGTCTATTGATTACCCTAGCGCGTCTCTTCATTTTCCAGCCAAATTTCTAAAGACACACTTCCTCACCATCCCCTAGCTTCTCAAGCCACTGTAATGTGTCTTTCCAATCTTGGCCACTCCACTGAGACTGCTGGCACCGGTTTCACGAAACACCTCCCTTTTTAAGGCTTTATCTTACTTAAATTATTGTTGGCATTGACAAAATCCACTACCGTCTCCTTTGAAACACTCTGTTCTCTTGATTTATCTTGCGCCCGATCCACTACACAGGTTCCTGGATTTCTTCCTGGCACTGTGGTTAATTCGTCTCAGGCTCCCTGCAAGCCGAACTTCCTTTCTCCTCAAGATGTTGATGTTTCTCAGGGTTCTCCTCTTGGCGCTCTCCTCCCCTCACCACTCCTCTCTCACTTTGCCCACTCTCTCTAGGCAATATGACATACTGCACTCCCCTGGGTTCAACAATATTTCCAGACCTTCATATTCCACTTCCTTTTGAACATTTCCACTTGAATGTTCCATATTCACCTCAAACCTCCAAAAGTGAATTTCCCTCCCCACCCCTCATATCCTGCTCCTTCTCCTTGGCTCCCTTCCCCATCCCTACTTAATTGTTGACTTAGAAATGTGCATATCAGCCGGGTGTGGTGGCTCATGCCTGTAATCCCAGCACTTTGCGAGGCCAAGGCGGACGGATCGCCTGAGGTCAGGAGTTCGCGACCAGCCTGGCCAACATGGTGAAACTTCATCTCTACTAAAAATACAAAAATCAGCCGGGTGTGGTGGTGGGTGCCTGTAATCCCAGCTATTTGGGAGGCTGAGGCAGGAGAATCGCTTGAGCCCTGGAGGTGAAGTTTGCAGTGAGACGAGATCTCACCATTGCACTCCAGCCTGGGCGACAGAGTGAAACTCTGTCTAGGAAAACAAAAAAAAGAGAGAGAGAGAGAGAAAAGAAATGTGCATATCTTCCTCAACCCCTCATTCCTCCTCCTCCCCCAAACTTTCAATCATTAAGTTCTATTGATCTTCCTTTCTCAAATTATCTCAATCTCCTCACTTCTCTTCTTAACTACATCTACAACCATAGTGTAATTCCACCATCATCCATCACCCAGATTATTCCAATACTTTCTTAACTAGCCCCATGCCTCTGGCCTTACACCTTCAAATTAATTCTCCAGGGCTGGGCGCGGTGGCTCACACCTGTAATCCCAGCACTTTGGGAGGTTGAGGTGGGCAGATCACAAGGTCAGGAGATCAAGACCATCCTGGTGAACACGGTGAAACCCTGCCTCTACTAAAAATACAAAAAATTAGCCAGGCGTGGTGGCGGGCGCCTGTAGTCCCAGCTACTTGGGAGGCTAAGGCAAGAGAATGGCGTGAACCCAGGGGGCAGAGCCTGCAGTGAGCTGAGATTGTGCCACTGCACTCCAGCCTGGGGGACAGAGCAAGACTCTGTCTCAAAAAAAAAAATTAATTAATTCTCCATACCACAGCCATCATGACCTTTTCAAAACAACTCCCTTACTTAATACCTTCAGTGGTCCCTTAAGCTGCCCAGGAATAAATATTAGACCCTAACATGTCTTCCAGATCCATTCCAGATCTGGCTTCTGCAGCCTCTCCTGTCTCTTCCTACTCCACTTCATTCTTTTCCCATCAAATGTGTCTTATTCCTTCTTGGATCTCCGTTACCAGGTTCGTAGTCGGCCTATGACTAACACTACCAGGTCTGATCATGAGACACCCTTGATTCAATCCCTTCCTGCTCAGTCAGGCAAACGGACTTTAAGTGTCTCGGTGTCCTGTGGCTGCTGTAACCATGTACCACAAATTGAGTGGCTTAATCAACAAAAATGGATTCTCTCACAATTATGGAAGCCAGAAGTTCAAAATCAAGGTGTTGGCAGGGTAAGTTCCTGCCAGAGCCTCAAAGGGTGATTCAGCTCCATGTCCCTCTCCTAGTTTTGGGGCATTGGCAATGCTTGGTCTTCTCAGCTTGTGGACACATCACCTACATCTCTGCTTCTGTCTTCAGACCGGCTTTCCCCCATCTCTCTGTGCCTCCTCTCTCTTACAAGGATGCCCTCCACTGGATTATGGCCCTTCCTAAGCCAGGATGACCTCAGCTCAGGATCCTTACTTATGATATCTGTGAAGATCTTTATTCCCAGACAAGTTACTGAACCTAGGAAAATATAAAAAATAAAAAACATTTTTAAAATAAGGTCAGGTGTGGTAAATCATGCCTATAATCCCAGCACTTTGGGAGGCCAAGGTGGGTGGAAGGACTGAACCCCGGAGTTCAAGACCAGCCTGGACGATGTGGCAAAACCCCATCTCTACAAAAAATAGAAAAATTAGCTGGGCATGGTGGCACACACCTGTAGTCTCAGCTACTCGGGAGGCTGATGGAGGCTGAGGTGGGAGGATCATCTGAGCCTGGGGAGGTCAAGGCTGCCATGATTGTGCCACTGCACTCCACCATGGGCAAGAGAGTGAGACTCTCTCAAAACAAAAAATTTTAAAAGAAATAAAATAAAAAATTAAAGACCCTTATTCTAAATAAGATCACATTCTGAAGTTCGGGATGGACATATCTTCTAGGGGTTACACCATTCAACCCACATTATGGGATGGTTTGGGGAAAATGTTTTATGTCCACTTATAGCTCCTGAATGCCTTTACTCAGTATTTCTTGATGTCTAAAATTCTTAAAAATCTTTGTTAGTTTGGCAAAAATTGTCTTAATTTTAAAACTTGCATTTGTTTTATTATTAATGAAGTTGCATATATTTTATTGCCTATTAACCATTTTATTCCACCTGTAAATTATCTTCTCATATGCTCGGCAGTTTTACGGAGTCTTAATATCTTTCTTTAAGTCAGTACAGGATCTTTATATAGTGAAGCTGTTAGTATTTGTGGCAATTTTCCATGGTTTGTAGTTTATCTCTGCTTTCTATTGTGTTTCTTCTACGTAAGATCTTAGAAATTATTCATGTTGGCTGAGCGCAATGGTTCACGCCTGTAATACCAGAACTTTGGGAGCACTTTGGGAGGCTGAGGCAGGAGTATTGCTTAAGCCCAGGAGTTCAAGACTAGCCTGAGCAACAAAGTGAGACCCCATCTCTATTTATTAAATTAGAAAAAGAAATTATTCAGCCGGGCCCAGTGGCTCAAGCCTGTAATCTCAGCACTTTGGGAGGCTGAGGTGGGTGGATCACCTGAGGTCAGGAGTTCAAGACAGCCTGGCCAACATGGTGAAACCCCATCTCTAATAAAAATACAAAAAGTTAGCTGGACATGGTGGTGGGCACCTGTAATCCCAGCACTTGAACCTGCGGGGAGGAGGTTACAGTGAGCTGAGATCGTGTCACTGCACTCCAGCCTGGGTGATGAGCAAAACTCTGCCTCAAACAATCAAACAAACCAACACAAAAAAAACAGAAAATATGGAGGGATCATGTTAATATTGGATGGTGAGCTCAGAGGTCTCCTGATAGGCAGTAATCCATAAGCTAACTGCTCCAAAAGCTTTATATTTGTCTGTAATATGTTTTTGTGTTAGTATATTTTAGAAAACGTAGCCAAGTGTAAATAAACAGACAGTCCAGGCATGGTGGCTCATGCCTATAATCCTAGCACATTGGGAGGCTGAGATAGGAAGATCACTTGAGGCCAGGAGTTCGAGACCGGCCTGGTCAATGTAGCAAGACCCCATCTCTATTTTTATATGTTAAAAGTATAAATAAATAAATAAATGGCCATAAGACTTCCATTTCTGAAGCTGACAGTGAGATGATACTCTCAAGCTTTGGAGAATTAAAAATAAAATCTTACTCTAGAGATGCAATTTATTTATTTATTATTTGAGACAGTCTTGGTCTGTCACCCAAGCTGGAATGTAGTGGTTCCATTTTGGCTCACTGCAACCTCTGCCTCCCGGTTTCAAGCGATTCTCCTCCCTCAGCCTCTGAGTAACTAGGATTATAGGAATGCGCCACCATGCCCAGTCAAGAAATGCAATTTATGGCAATCTTGCAGATCTTCCTATTTGTAAAAAATGTTTTACCAATCCTACCTATTCAGACCCTCAGACAGGCCACTGGGTCATTTTTATAGATCTGAAAGGATCTGGTGTTCTGTTGCTGCAATAGCCTAAAATACAGAGAACCACTGTGGTTAATAACATGATATTGAGTGGCCTTTCAGGGGAACAAAATTTAATACTGGCTTCCACACTATTGAGACATGCAGACTTGTGCATGCCCCTTAATTTCTATGAGCTTTGGTGTATTTGTTTACAAGACAGAAGTCATAATTTTCCTCCGACTGGTGATGTGAAGATTAAATGAGATGATGGGTGAGGCAAAGTGGCTCACGTCTGTAATCTCAGCACTTTGGGAGGCCAAGGTGGGATGATCACTTGAGCCTAGGAGTTCAAGACCAGCATGGGCAACATGGTGAGAGCCCGTGTCGACAAAAAAAACAACGAGAACATGTATCTATAAAGGTAAATGATGTTTATGACAGTGACTACATAGATAGGCATCAAGCTCAAAAAATGTTAGTTCCTATCCCCTTCACTCATTGGGGCCAGATGTACACGCCAACATGAAGGGTTTACAATAGATGAACCCTTCCAACTCAGAAACTTTCAACATACAACTGAAATCAGTATGGGTAAGGCTGCAGGAGAAACATCGCAGAAGTGCATGTTGGGGAACCTTTCTTGGCAGCTGCTGTATCAATGGGTTTAACGTGCAAGTACATTTTGACCTAATGATTCAGTTCCAGGAATTTAGCTCATGGAAATTATTTGGATCGCTACTAAAAAGTCATCAAAATGTTGATCACAGTGTTGTTTTTAATCAAGAGAATAGAAAAGCCACTCTGATCATAGAGTGGTGATTAAATAAACTGTGGAATCTCTAAGCCACCTGTATAACAGATATTGTTTTAAAAAATATTATCAACATAGAAAAATCAGTCAGGCGTGGTGGCTCATGCCTGTAATCCCAACACTTCTGGAGGCTGAGGCAGGAGGACTGCTTGAGCCCAGGAGTTTGAAACGTGGTCTCTACAAAAAATTAGCCAGGCATGGTGTCATGGGCCGAGTAGTCCCAACTACTCAGAGAGGCTGAGGTAAGAGGATTGCCTGAGCCCAGGAGGCCAAGGCTGCAGTGATCTCTGCTCCTGCCTCTGCACTCCAGCCAGGGTGACAGAGCAAGACTTTGTCTCAAAAAAATAAAAATAAAAAATAAATAGAATTTAAAAAAAGAAAAATATTCATAGCATACTATTTACCAGAAACTAAAAGGAAATGAAACATAATATATGCCTTGTCATCTTAGTTTTGTTACATTAAAATAAACATCTTTGTGCAGAGACAAAAGATTATACACAAAAAACTCTAATGGTGGTTACTTCTAAATAGTAGTTTGGATATTACTTTTTTTTTTTTGAGACGGAGTCTTGCTCTGTTGCCCAGGCTGGAGTGCAGTAATGCTATCTCAGCTCAGTGCAACCTCCTCCACCTGGGTTCAAGCAATCTCCTGCCTCAGCCTCCCAAGTAGCTGGGGCTACAGGCGCCTGCCACCACACCTGGCTAATTTTTGTATTTTTAGTAGAGATGGGTTTCACCATGTTGGTCAGGCTGGTCTAGAACTCCTGACCTTGTGATCTGCCTGCCTCGGCCTCCCAAAGTGCTGGGATTACAGGCGTGAGCCACCGCACCCACCTGGATATTATTTCTAAAAGGTTTTTATGATAGACGTATATTGCTTTTGTGAAGAAGAAAGTCACAGGATCTATTTTTAAGTCTTTGCAAAATGAAATGAAAATTATTTAATAGTCATTAAGTGATATGTGACGTTAGTCTAGTCTTCTCCATTAAAGTAATCTTTGGTGTTCTGCAAGAACTCAAACCACTTAGGCAGAAGGTCTGATGAAACACTGGTGAGTTCCTGCGCTTCAGAGTGGAAGAATGAATTGTGTGGGCTTTGATCTATTAGTTCTCTGTAGAAAATGCTGTGTTCCCTAGGGGATGTCTGGGCCAGAGAGAAAGGGACTGTGCTTTCGGGCAAAAGCCACCACAGTAGTGACCCTGCCTGGCCCCCACAATGGAAAAGTGCTTTCTGTAGTCTGAAATGAAAGGCACCCTGTGCATCTCCCCTTAATGGGCTCTGAAAGCCCAGACTTCGGGAGTTGACAGCATCCACAACACTAACCTTAATAAATGGACATAGGCAGAGAAACTTAAGCTCTCTATCAATACAGATTGTGTGGGTGTTTCGGAGGCAACACAGGTGATGCACACTCATCCCCGGGCCGCCAACCCATGGCAGTGCCTTGTGACATGCTGTTACCCATTTCTTTGGGGTCCCAGAGCCTTATGCATGGAGCTGGTGTTAACTTCCTTCTCCTTTTCACAGTTGACTCTCAAATTCCTGGATACTCCCCAAGCTAATCTTGGAGACTTCTTTAATCCAATCAGCCCTTCAAGAGCCTATCCATAAGTTATCATTCTAGAGCCTGAGAATAAAAAGATGAATAATAGGCTGGGCGTGGTAATCCTAGCACTTTGGGAGGCCAAGGCAGGAGGATGACCTGAAGTCAGGAGTTCGAGACCAGCCTGGCCAACATGGAGAAACCTCATCTCATCTCATGGTGAAACCTCATCCTACTAAAAATACAAACAATTAGCCAGGCATGGTGGTGGACACCTAGTAATCCCAGCTACTTGGGAGGCTGAGACAGGAGAATCGCTTGAACCCGGGAGGCAGAGGTTGTGGTGAGCCAAGATTATGCCATTGCACTCCAGCCTGGGCGACAGAGCAAGACTCCGTCTCAAAAAAAAAAAAAAAAAAAAATGGAGACTGACAAAGGTGAAGTTACCACTCAAGGTTATGCAGGTAAGAGGTGGAGGAGGTCGTGTTGATAGTCAGGCTTATCTGACTTCTGCATGTGACGTGGGAGAGGCAGCAAGGCAGCCTGCCAAAGAACTGCAAAGGCAGGGCTCCCCAAGACTTGAAGGAGCTTTGGGGAGTCCACTACACTAAGAAATGAGGGGAAAGGGAGTTAAAGTAAATAAGCTACACATATTTACTATTTTATTTTTTATTATAGTCGGGTGCAGTGGCTCACACCTGTAATCCAACACTTTGAGAGGCCAAGATGAGAGGATCACTTGGGGCCAGGAGTTCGAGACCAGCCAGTCAACATAGCGAGACCCCATCTCTACAAAAAGAAAAAAAATTGTTTTTCATTTTTTTTGAGACAGAGTCTCGCTCTGTCACCCAGGCTGGAGTGCAGTGGCGTGATCTCGGCTCACTGCAAGCTCCGCTTCCCAGGGGATCATGCCATTCTCCTGCCTCAGCCTCCTGAGTAGCTGGGACTACAGGTGCCCGCCACCACGCCCGGCTAATTTTTTGTATTTTTAGTAGAGACAGGGTTTTACTGTGTTAGCCAGGATGGTCTCGATCTCCTGACCTTGTGATCCGCCCGCCTAGGTCTCCCAAAGTGCTGGGATTACAGGCGTGAGCCACTGCATCTAGCCTAAAAAGAAAAGCTTTTTAAAAATTAACTGAGCGTGGCTGGGTGTGGTGACTCACGCCTGTAATCCCAGTACTCGGGGAGGCCAAGGCGGGCAGATCATCTGAGGTCGAGAGTTCAAGACCAACCTGACCAACATGGAGAAACCCCGTCTCTACTAAAAATACAAAATTAGCTGGGGTGGTGGTGCATGCCTGTAATCCCAGCTACTTGGGAGGCTGAGGCAGGAGAATCTCTTGAACCTGGGAGGCGGAGGTTGTGGTGAGCTGAGATCGAGCCATTGTACTGCAGACTAGGCAACAAGTGCGAAACTCCGTATCAAAAAAAGAAAAATTGGCTGAGCAGTGGTGGTGAGTGTCTGTAGTCCCGCTACTCAGGAACCTGGGGCAGAAGATTGCTTGAGCCCAAAAGTTTAAGGCTGCAGTGAGCTCTGATTATACCACTGCACTCCAGCCTGGGCAATAGAGCAAGATCCTGTTTCAAAAAAAGGAAAAGAAAATGTTATCACATACTTTCTTTGGCAGCACATATACTAAAATTGGAACAATACAGAGAAGATGAGTATGGCCCCACACAAGGATGACACGCAAATTCATGAAGTGTTATTCCTCAAAGAGCTAAAAGCAGAACTACCATCAACCCATCAATCCCATTACTGGGTATATACCCAGAGCAACGTAAGTCATTCTACCATAAAGACACACGCATGCAAATGTTCACTGCAGCACTGTTCACAACAGCAAAGACATCGAATCAAATGTAAATGTCCATCAATGGCAGATGGATAAAGAAAATGTGGTGGCTGGGTCTGGTGGCTCACGTCTGTAATTCCAGCACTTTAGGAGGCTGAGGCAGGCAGATGACCTGAGGTCGGGAGTTTGAGACCAGCCTGACCAACATGGAGAAACCCTGTCTCTACTAAAAACTACAAAATTAGTTAGGCGTGGTGACGCATACCTGTAATCCCAGTTACTCGAGAGGCTGTGGTAGAAGAATCACTTGAACCCAGGAGGCAGAGGTTGCAGTGATCACGCCACTGCACTCCAGCCTGGGCAACAAGAGCAAAACAAGAAAGAAAGAACCAACGAAAGAAAGAGAGAGAGAGAGAGAGAGAGAGAGAGAGAAGGAAGGAAGGGAGGGGGGGAGGAGGGAAGGAAGGAAGGAAGGAAGGAAGGAAAGAAAGAAAGAAAGAAAGAAAGAAAGAAAGAAAGAAAGAAAGAAAGAAAGAAAGAAAGAAAGAAAGAAAGAAAGAAAGAAGGAAAGAAAGAAGGAAGGAAAGAAAGGGAGAAGAAGGGAGGAAGGAAGGAGAAAATGTGGTACGGGTAC
Source organism: Rhinopithecus bieti (assembly GCF_001698545.2). Lineage (NCBI taxonomy): Eukaryota > Metazoa > Chordata > Mammalia > Primates > Cercopithecidae > Rhinopithecus > Rhinopithecus bieti. The sequence goes on from NW_016813202.1 coordinate 1,632,732, forward strand.
ACCATGGAATTCTAGGTGGCCATAGAAAAGAATAAGATCATGTCTTTTGTGGAAATGTGGATGGAGCTGATGGTGGCTATTATCCTCAGTAAACTAGCAGAGAAACAGAAAACCAAATACTACATGTTCTCGCTTGTAAGTGGAGACTAAATGATAAGAACTTATGAACAAACACAAAGAAGGAAACAGTAGACATGGGGGTCTACTTGCGAGTGGAGAGTGGGAGGAGAGAGAGGAGCAGAAAAGATGACTGTTGGGTACTGGGCTTAATCCCTGGATGATGAAAGAGCCTGTAGAACAACCTCCATGTTACCTGTGTAACCTTCACAGGCAACCCCAAACCTAAAAGTTAAAAAGAAATGTAAAAACACATGATATGCTAAAATAAAATGGCCAAAAAAAAAAAGAAAAGAAAAAGAAAGAAAATGCGGTCACAATCCCCATGTATCTCTCACTGGCCAACCCTGTATTTCGCATTTATCTGAGCAGAGTGCTAGAGGGCGGAGACACAGTGGTGAGCAAAAACTGAAATCAATTGTAACAAGTAGTTACAAGAACTTAAAATCTTGTGTTTAACTTAGGTAGCTATGGTAGGCAGAACGATGGCCCCCAAAGATGTTCACATCCAAATCCCCAAAACTTGTCAATATGTTACATTACGTGGTAAGGGGGAACTGGGATTCTAGATAGAATTAGGAATGCTAATCTGGCCAAGCATGGTAGCTCATACTTGTAGTCCCAGAATTTGGAAGGCTGAGGCAGGAGGATAGCTTGAGCCCAGGAGTTCAAGACTAGTCTGGGCAACATAGTGAGACCCCATCTCTAAAAAAAAGTAGACTGGGTGTGGTGGCTCACGCCTGTAATCCCAGCACTTCAGGAGGCTGAGGAAGGTGGATCATAAGGTCAGGAGTTTGAGACCAGCCTGGTCAATATGGTGACACCCCGTCTCTACTAAAAGTACAAAAATTAGCCAGGCGTGGTGGTGGATGCCTGTAGTCCCAGCTACTCGGGAGGCTGAGGCAGCAGAATCTCATGAACCCGGGAGGCAGAGGTTGCAGTGAGCCGAGGTCGCACCACTGCACTCCAGATTGGGCAACAGACCGAGACTCTGTCTCAATAAATAAATAAATAAATGAGTGAATAAACAAAAAATAAAATAAAATAGAGGAATGCTAATCTGCTGACCTTACAATAGGGAAATGATCCTGGATTATCTGGCTATGCCTAATGTAATCACAAGGATTCTTAAATGATGAAGAATCAGGAGAGTCAGGGAAGAGAATGAGACCACAGAAGCAGAAGTCAGGTTGGAGTGAAATGATTGCTGGTCTTGAAGATGAAAAGAAGCCACAAGCGAAGGAATGCAGGCAGCCTCTGGAAATAAGATAACAAGAAAACAGACTTTCCAGCTGGGTGTGGTGGCTCACGCCTGTAATCCCAGCACTCTGGGAGGCCAAGGTGGGCAGATCATGAGGTCAGGAGTTCGAGACCAGCCTGACCAAAATGGTGAAAACCCGTCTATACTAAAAATATAAAAATTAGCTGGGCTTGTTGGTACGCACCTGTAATCCCAGCTACTCAGGAGGCTTAGGCAGGAGAATCGCTTGAACCCGGGATGCAGAGGTTGCAGTGAGCCAAGATCGTGCCACTGCACTCCAGCCTAGGCAACAGAGAGAGACTCTGTCTCAAAAAAAAGAAAAGGGCTGGGCACGGTGGCTCATGCCTGTAATCCCAGCACTTTGGCAGGTGGAGGTGGGCGGATCACAAGGTCAAGAGATCAAGACCATCCTGGCTAACACAGTGAAACCCCGTCTCTACCGAAAATACAAAAAATTAGCCGGGCATGGTGATGGGTACCTGTAGTCCCAGCTACTGGGGAGGCTGAGGCAGGAGAATGGCGTAAACCCGGGAGGCGGAGCTTGCAGTGAGCTGAGATCGCGCCACCGCACTTCAGCCTGGGGGCTACAGAGCGAGACTCCATCTCAAAAAAAAGAAAAAAAAGAAAAAGAAAAGAACACAGACTTTCCCCTAGAGCCTCCCAAAGGCTGACACCTTGATTTTAACCTGGTGGGGTTCATTGAGACTTCTGATCTCCAGAACTGTAAGAGAATGTGTGTTGTCTTCAGCTGCTAATTTGGGGTGATTTGTTACAGCAGACATAGGACAATAGCACAGTGGGAGGTCGTGGAAATCTTCCATCAGGCAGTGGCTCTTGAACTGAAATCTGATGGAATAGGAGGGAAGGGTCCAACACATTTGGCAGGTAAGGTTGGCACAGCTGGAGGAGGCATGTCCTAGGAGAGAGGTGGAGGAGCTCTGTAGGTTTCCAAGCAGGCAGGGCCAGGTAGGCCACATTCAGTATATTGGTCCTCCTTTTTTTTTTTTTTTTCTAGAGATGGAGTCTTCTTGTGTTGCCCAGGCTGATCTTGAAATCCTGGCCTCAAGTGATCCTCCTGCCTCAGCCTCCCAAAGTGCCGTGATTACAGGAATGAGCTAGCACACCTGGCCAGCCCTTCTAAAAGCAACAGAAGCTGGGCACGGTGACACACACCTGTAATCCCAGTCACTCAGGAGAGTGAGGCAGGAGAGCCCAGGAATTCAAGACCAGTCTGGGCAACATAGCAAGACTTTATCTCAAAAAAAAATTATTTTAATTTAAAAACAAAAGCAACGGGAATCCACTGAAGGACTCAATTTCAAGGATGGCATCAGCAAAATTTTGCTTAATAAAATTGTTAATTTCAGATTAATCCCTACCTCACTACACCTAATTTATCTCACACAGTACTCAGAATGCAAATTAATATTAACCATAGACAATTAAAAAGGCAAACAGACTGGGAAAATGTCACATGATAAATTCCTAAGTCAACTACAAATTATTTGCACATTATCCCCAGACATTCTCTCCTCCCATAAAAATGAGTAATTAAAAGTTAACACTAATACCAAGAAAAGTCTCATTGACACTTTGTTCCAAATGGTTGAGATTAATGAATACAATAACACAAGATTTGCTTTCATACTATAATCAAGGTGAAATTTGGAATAACATAGGCCAGGAATTTTCTGTTGACCATCAAGTGTGGTGTGACATCTAGTGGCCAAAGTTACCAATTTTATTTCTTCCTTCTTGGTTTGATTTAAACATACTAGATACAATGTACCTTGAGGCCAATAAACATTGAGAAACCACTGTGTTAAAAGTTAAATTGACTGTAGAGATAGCCAAATGAAAAATGTGCTGCCTCTGATTCTCTTGGAGCTTGCAGGCTCAGTAGAAGGTAGAAAGACAAGTATTTAGATATTCTTTTTTTTTTCTTTCTTTTTTTGAGACGGAATTTTGCTCTGTCGCCCAGCTGGAGTGCGATGGCACTATCTCAGCTCACTGCAAGCTCCACCTCCCGGGTTCACGCCATTCTCCTGCCTCAGCCTCCCGAGTAACTGGGACTACAGGCGCCCGCCACTACGCCCAGCTAATTTTTTGTATTTTTAGTAGAGACAGGGTTTCACCGTGTTAGCCAGGATGGTCTTGATCTCCTGACCTCGTGATCCGCCTGCCTCCGCCTCTCAAAGTGCTGGGATTACAGGCGTGAGCCACTGCGCCCCGCCTTGTATTTAGATATTCTAATAGTGGGCAGATGATTGCAGTACTTGCTATGACTCTTTCTCCACCTTCTAGCAGGTGTTAGGCAACCAAACGGGAATGAGGGAGCCCTGGGCTGGAGACATAGATTTGAGATCCATTAGTGAGCAGGTTACTGCTGAGACTTCAGTGGGGAGGATACACAGGAACGCTTAGCACTGGGACTGGTACAGAACAGCTGCTCAATAAATATTTGCTGCGATGAAAAAGCATCCAGTCAAAAGTGTCAAATGCTGTGATTGCAAGAGGAGGACCCATGGGAGAGTTCTAAGTACTACTGTATGGAAATGCCTGGACTTGATAAAATAATAGTGTTACATCACTGATGCTAGCCAATACACATTGCATTACAGCTGAATTATATAAATTTTGGGGGTTTCTAATAGTCTGAATTGGGTTCCTTTGGGGAAATTGCTCATCTTCTCAGAGGTACCTGCCTAACTGGTTGAAAAACAAAAACACCATCTCTCAGAAATTCTGTGCAGATAAACTGAGCTAATGTGTCAAAAACATTTTTAAGAGACCAGGCACGGTGGCTCATGCCTGTAATCCCAACAATTTAGGAGGCTGAAGGGGGCATATCACTTGAAGTCAGGAGTTCAAGACCAGCCTAACCAACATGGCGAAACCTTGTCTCCACTAAAAACACGAAACAATTAGCCAGGTGTGGTGACGCACGCCTGCAATCCCAGCTAATCAGGAGGCTGAGGTGGGAGGATCACTTGAACCCTGGAATTGTAGGTTGCAGTGAGCCAAGATTGTACCACTGCACTCAGAAAAAAGGAGAAAGATTTTTAAGCCATAAACTACTAAACTCACATTAAGTGCCTGCATTAAGTGAGCAGCCATGAGGCTTATTGCACAAAAGGAAATGCTTAAAACATCAAATCATAACCCAAAATGAGGCTACACAGGAAAATCATCTCATTCAAATGTATCAGCATATCAAAAATGGCTTTTTAAACTCTTGTCAGTTTTGAGTATTTCTTGAATTTTTAATATATTTTGGAGCAAGGCGGCTGAGCTGGTTGGTGGTGGCAGTCGTGCGGCAGATGCAAACATGCAGATCTTTGTGAAGACCCTCACAGGCAAAACCATCCCCCTTGAGGTCGAGCCCAGTGACACCATTGAGAATGACAAAGCCAAAGTTCAACACAAGGAGGGTATCCCACCTGACCAGTAGCATCTGATATTTGCTGGCAATTAGCTGGAAGATGGCCGCACTCTCTCAGACTACAACATCCAGAAAGAGTCCACCCTGCACCTGGTGTTGCGCCTGCAAGGTGGCATTATTGAGCCTTCCCTCCGCCAGCTTGCCCAGAAATACAGCTGCGACAAGATGATCTGCCGCAAGTGCTATGCTCGCCTTCACCCTCGTGCTGTTAACTGCCGCAAGAAGAAGTATGGCCACACCAACAACCTGCGCCCCAAGAAGAAGGTCAAATAAGGCTCTTCTTTCCTTGAAGGGCAACCTCCTGCCCAGGCCCCGTGGCCCTGGAACCTCAATAAAGTGTCCCTTTCGTTGAGTGGAGCAGCAAAATATATATATAGAGAGAGAGAGAGAAAGTTCAGGCCGGGTGCAGTGGCTCATGCCTGTAATCTCAGCACTTTGGGGGGCCTAGTCGGGCAGATCACCTGAGGTCAGGAGTTCGAGACCAGCCTGGCCAACATGGTGAAACCTTGTTTCTACTAAAAATACAAAAAAAAAAAAAAAATTAGCCAGGCATGGTGGCACATGCCTGTAATCTCAGCTACTTGGGAGGCTGAGACAGGAGAATCGCTTAAACCCAGGAGGCGGAAGTTGCAGTGAGCTGAGACTGTGCCACTGCACTCCAGCACGGGTGAAAAAAAAAAAAAAAAAAAAAGTTTGTGTTCTGGAAAAAAACAGAAATAATATTTCAAATATTTTAAAAGAAATAAGAACTATCTAGAATTAATTCTATCACATGAAATGCCAAATTTTAGGCTGAGAAATGTAATAGAAGTGTTTTATTTCATAACAGAATTTTGATTCTAATTTTACCAATTTTGGGAGAAATTTTTGAAAGTATTAACTAGTTAATGTTTAGAATTTCATCTTCAGTAACTGAGAATGGAACATTCATGTCGATGCTGTTAAAACCAGTCAGGAAATTTGTTCAATGTGATTATTTGTCACTCGGTCAGTTTGTAGTTGTTTCTATTTGCAGTAACTCGATGTAGCCAACATGAGGAACAGCAGAGGGCAACAAAGAGTCAACGGCCTTGGTAGGAAGCCGGGCAGGGACGGGAGGGGCACATTTTACCCATTGTGCACATGTCCAAGGGGCAGTTTAGTCTTCGTGTACCTCGGTAGTATTTTATTTTATTTCATTATTTTATTTTATTTTATTTTTGGTAAGCACATAGCCCCATCACATTTGAAGATAATTCAAATTTTTATTTTTTAAGTGTTTTTGTTTGTTTGTTTTTGAGACAAAGTCTCACTCTGTCGCCCAGGCAGTTTTTTTGCTTGTTTGTTTGTTTTATGAGACAAAGTCTCACCCTGTCACCCAGTTGGAGTGCAGTGGTGCCATCTCAGCTCACTGCAACCTCTGCCTCCTTGGTTCAAGTGATTCTCCTGCCTCAGCCTCCCAAGCAGCTGGGACTATAGGTGCATGCCACATCTGGCTAATTTTTTGTATTTTTAGTAGAGATGGGGTTTCACTATGTTAACCAGGATGGTCTCGATCTCTTGACTTCATCCTGATCCGCCCGCCTTGGCCTCCCAAAGTTCTGGGATTACAGGCATGAGCCACCATGACCAGCCTATAATTCAAATTTTTAATCCAATATATCAGTCCAGGCTGGGCACAGTGGCTCATGCCTATAATCCCAGCACTTTGGGAGGCCCAGATGGGTGGATCACCTGAGGTTAGGAGTTCGAGACCAGCCTGGCCAATATGGTGAAACCCTGTCTCTACTAAAAATACAAAAAGTAGCCAGGCGTGGTGGCACGTGCCTGTAGTCCCAGCTACTTGGGAGGCTGAGACAGGAGAATTGCTTGAACCCGGGAGGTGGAGGGTGCAGTGAATCAAGATTGCACCACTGCACTCCAGCCTGGGAGACAGAGCAAGTGGGCAACAGAGCAAGACTCTGTCTAAATATATATTTTATATATATGTATGTATATCTCCAAAGTAGATTGTGTTAGTAATTTTATTCCCCAAAACACCAAAATCCATATACCAAAAGCTAACACTTTAAAGAGAGAGATTTAAAGGTGGCCTGCCAGCCCTTGGATAGTTTTAAGTACGTGCTTTTCCATGATTTGAATCATTCTGTAACACTTGCCACCCAGGAGAGGAACATTCCCAGCTGTGTTCTTGGCTTAAACAGAGCTCCTGAGGCTGGAAACAAATAGCCCAGTTGATGCACAATTGAGAACATAAACAGAGAAGACATGATCCACTCATACCTCCCCAATGACCGAAGCAGCTGTATCAAGCACATCTTTGCATATCGCGCAATCCTCACTAATTATTGTATGAGAGTAAGCCAAATCCATTCACATTCACTGAGCCCATGAGCACATTCAAAGTTAAATATAAATGCACCTGTCAATGCCATAACTACAGGAGATATTTTAGGATAAAAGATATTCCCTGGAGTAAGATCCGTGCAAGATCGAAAGGAAACACCAAGAGCATCTAAGATGCAAGCATAAAAATTCAAGGCTTGGAGGAAGAAATTGGAATGGGTGCTAGTGGGGCAAGGAGGAGCTGGGCTGGAGGGTGTGCTGTGCAGGATGACACACAGGGTTGGAGGGCTTGAGATCAGACCATGAAGAGTCCTGCCTGGGATTTGCACTTGACCTTAGGTGTGAGGAGGCATATTTAGGAGTTCTGTTTTTTCCTTAGATTTCTCCGTCCCTCAATTTCCTGTTCCAGGAGTCGATGGCTATGTGTGATGAGCAGGAAGATTTAGATAGGGATGGCCCAGTCTGAGTAGATAGGACATATATCTCTGAATCCCTCCTCTTTACATCTAATCCTTTCCTTGTCATAGAGAGAAACTTGGAGGCTCCCAGTGAACAAGACAAGGCCAAACAGGACATGCTGATGATGTCAATGACTGAAGAAAAACCCTTTTCCACTCAGGTGCCGTGGCTCACACCTATAATCCCAGCACTATGGGAGGCCAAGTTAAGAGAATCACTTGAGCCTAGGAGTTCAAGACCAGTCTGGGCAACAGAGCAAGATGCTGTCTCTACAAAAATAAATGTAAAAAAAAAATAAACCTTTTCCACAACCTCTCCTGCCTTCCCCTTTTTCTCCATTCCTAAGCTATCTTTCATTCCCCATATCATAGTCTGCAGATTGAGAACCTCCTTGTTATTTTAAAAAGGGTACACAGGAACAGAAGAGAGTTAGACAGAGGCCAGGTTATGGGGGTCTTTGTCAACTGGGATAACAATATGATATCTAAAGTAACCAGCGGTGCTTTAATTTAAAAATAACATTTATTTGGCCCGGCGCGGTGGCTCACGCCTGTAATCCCAGCACTTTGGGAGGCTGAGGTGGGCGGATCACGAGGTCAGGAGATCGAGACCATCCTGGCTAATACTGTGAAAACCCGTCTCTACTAAAAACACAAAAAATTAGCCAGGTGTGGTGGCGGGCACCTGTAGTCCCAGCTACTCGGGAGGCTGAGGCAGGAGAATGGCAGGAACCAGGAGGCAGAGCTTGCAGTGAGCCGAGATCGCACCACTGCACTCCAGCCTGGGAGAAAGAGCAAGAGTCCGTCTAAAAAAAAAAAAAAAAAACTTTCCTTTCAAAATAAATGTGCCATGTTAAAAAGAAATTAAGTAATTTAAGGCAAAACTTTTTTTTTTTTTTTTTT
>NW_016813202.1:1641981-1685108 GCF_001698545.2 Rhinopithecus bieti
AAGAAAGAAAGAAAGAAAGAAAGAAAGAAAGAAAGAAAGAAAGAAAGAAAGAAAGAAAGAAAGAAAGAAAGAAAGAAAGAAATAGCATTTTCCCTCTTTTTCAGTCCTCAGCAAGATTTGAGGGACAGTCCCTCCTTTGAGGCATACACCTTGCTTCCATCAGACACAGCCTCTGGTTTCACCCCCATCTCATTAATTCACTTCTGTCTCATTGGCAGGCTCAGCCTCTTCTCTACCGTCTTTGATGATTAGAATTGCTTGCTATAGGCTCCGACCTATCTCCCCTCTTTTCTTACTAGATATTTTCTCCCAGGCAGCTCAGCAACACCCATGTCTTCAGCTCTCTCCAACATGAACTCCAGTTGCTTAAGCCATAAACTTAGAGACATTTCATTCTGTGCCATTGATCTTAAGCCAAACTTCCAACTTTTCTCCACTAAACAACGACAATAGCCCCACCTCCAGTCTATTCTCCACAGTCCTCCCTGAACAATTTTTTCAAACTGAAAATTGAATCCATTATTCTCTGCTTAGATGGTTTCAGTGGTCTGCGTTGACTTTATAATAAAAATCACACTGCAGGGCCCCTGAGACCTCAGCCCCATTCCGCATGGTTTTCCTCCTGGAGGTCCCAGCCACAGTGGCCTCCAGTACTTTCTTCCCTTCTCTCTCTCTTTTTTTTCTTTAACAGATGGGGCCTATGTTGCCCAGGCTGGCTTTAAACTCCTGGGTTCAGGCAATCATCCTACCTTGGCCTCCTCAGTGGTTGAGACTGTAGGCACATGCCAGCATGCTGGCTTCTAGCACTTTCTTAAACAAACCATATTCCCTCTTTCCAAAGCTATTACCATTGCCTCAAACACTGCCCTACCCCCTCTTCCCACCTCACTCCATTGCCTTGCTTTGCCTGGCTAACACCACATGAGCTCAAATATCACTTTAGGAAAACTTCCTTGACCTTCCTCTACATCAACCAAGTCAGATCCCCTAAGAAACTCTCTCCCTGCACCATGGACTCCTCTTCATCACATGTGGCACAGTTGAGTTCCTTTGATCATCATCTGCTGCCCCACTAAGCTGTAGCTTGATGTAAGAGATGCTGTGGGTATTTTTTTTTAAACAGAGTTTTGCTCTTGCCACGCAGGCTGGAGTGCAATGGTGTGATCTTGGCTCACTGCAACCTCTGCCTCCCGGGTTCAAGCAATTCTCCCACCTCTGCCTCCCGAGTAGTCAGAATTACAGGGGCCTGCCACCATACCCGGCTAATTTTTGTATTTTTTTAGTAGAGATGAGGGTTTCACCATGTTGGCCAGGCTGGCCTCAAACTCCCAAACTCAGGTGATCCACCTGCCTCGGCCTCCCAAAGTGCTGGTATTACAGGCATGAGCCACCAGGCCTGGCCTAGTTTTTACTTTTCTGTTGTATCCCTATAACATACTAGTACACTTATCACGTTAGATACTATAAATATTTGGGGAATTAAGAATGAATGAACATTGTTGCCGGGCGTGGTGGCTCACGTCTGCAATCCTTGGGAGGCCGAGGCAGGCGGATCACCTGAGGTCAGGAGTTTGAGACCAGTCTGACCAACATGGCAAAGCCCCATCTCTACTAAAAATACAAAAATTAGCTGAACGTGGTGGCACACACCTGTAATCCCAGCTACTTGGGAGGCTGCAGCAGGAGAATCGCTTGAACCCAGGCAGTGGAGGTTGCAGTGAGCCGAGATCATGCCATTGCAATCCAGCCTGGACGACAGAGCAAGACTCTGTCTCACAAAAAAAAAAAAAAAAAATTATATTGTTGTGAAGCCAAAATAATTGTCTCCATTTTTTTAAGAGATGAGATCTTGCTATGCTGCCCAGGCTGGACAATAACTTGTCTTCATTTTTACAGTTAGAAAGCTGAAGTTCACTGGCAAGAAGTAAACTCCCAGAATCAGGGTGCTGAGACGTGTCTGACTCAGCTTGCATTAAGGCTGGAGTCAAAGCTGATACATTCCCAGGACTTCAGAGCAGCAGACTCTCGTGGGAGGTCACTGCTGCAACCTCCTCCCACCTCTAAAAGTGCTAGAAGTGGGTTTCCTAGTAGACAACAGGACTAATGCCCAGTTTCCTTCAGGTCCAGGCAGATCCTGAGCACAACAGATGCTGAAAACAAGAAATGCCTCTGGCTCTTGAAAAAAGGAATTTGACAGCTGGCTACCTCTAGGAAGGCCTGCAGTCCTTCCCCAGCCAGCTTCCAGACTCCCTCGCCCGTCACATTAGATTTTCCCCCCTTTGCTACTTTCCTGTGTCTAAGGGATTACTAAGCCATTAATGCCTCCTGATGTGAGCGCATCATTCTTCATCCTGGGTGGTGGCGTGGGGGTGAGATGCAAACACCTGCAAGGCTGAGTCACAGAGCAGGAGAAGCTGGGCTTTCTGGCAGTGGATGGCGGGAGCTGGGAAAACGGCCACAGCTCATTCCTTCTGGCAGGCAAGGATCTGGAAACAGCCTGCCCGGCCACAGTCTGGGCCACTTGGCCTTTATTTACAATGGTTGTACCTGTGAGAAAAGGCGTTGGGAGCTGGGTTATTTGTACTTTGGGGGAATCTCAGGCGCAGAGTCTGTTTTAATAAGATGTTGGGAGTCCCTCCAGCATAAAGGATAGAGGTTTTGTGCATGCAGGGCCCTAACTCTGGAGCTGCTAGGGGAATGTTTCAGGAAGCACTTTCCTTATGATGGTGATGGTTCTATTTTAAGCCAACTTTGAAAATTCTAGAACAGAGGCCAGGTGCAGTGGCTCATGCCTGTAATCCCAGCACTTTGGGAGGCCAAGGCGGGTGGATCGCCTGAGGTCAGTAGTTCGGGACCAGCCTGGCCAACATGATGAAACCCTGTCTCTACTAAAAATACAAAAGCTAGCCAGGTGTGGTGGTGGGCTCCTATAATCCCAGCTACTCGGGAGGCTGAGGCAGGAGAATTGCTTGAACCCAGGAAGCAGAAGTTGCAGTGAGCCAAGATTGCACCACTGCACTCCACCCTGGATGATAGAGCAAGACTACATCTCAAGAAATAATAATAATAAATAAAATAAACAATAAAAACAAATTCTAGAATGGAAAGCATTATGTCGTAACGGGTTTCAGCGGCATAAAGTTGTAGGCTCAAATCTCACCAACTGAGTGATCCTGAGCAAATTACCTCAACTCTCTGAGTTTCAGGTGTCTTTTTCTTTTCCAGAAAGATTAAATAAGAAGGTAGATTAATCATATCTCAATGCTTAACATGGGTATGTGCTCCATAAAGATTAGTTTCCACCCCTAGCACAATGACTGTACATGGTAAAATTTAACGAATGAAGATAATGACAACAATGGTGAAGACTGTGGTGGATGCAGAGTTAGAGTGCCCAGATCCCTTGTCTGGAACTGAAGCACTGATTGCCCAGCTGTGGGGGTATTGGTGAACTGGGTGGTAAATGGTGGAAGGAAGTCATTGGTGGCTTGAGAATTAAAGAAAAAGTAATTATAAGGACTATAGAGTCAGATAGCTATTACTGGTGGCTATTGACGCTTTCCAGAAAGTTAATGAAAGGCTGAAAATGATTAATCATCAATTCTTTTTTTTGAGACAGTCTCACTCAGTCACCCAGGCTGGAGTGCAGTGACATGATATCGGCTCACTGCAACCTCCTCCTCCTGGGCTCAAGTGATTCTCCTGTCTCAGCCTCCCAAGTAGGTGAGATTACAGACATGCACCACCACACCCATCTAATTTTTGCATTTTTAGTAGAGACGAGGTTTCACCATGTTGGTCAGGCTGGTCTCAAACTCCTGGCCTCATGTGATCCACCTGCTTCAACTTCCCAAAGTGCTGGGATTACAGGCGTGAGCCACCACACCCAGCCCTGATCAATTCTTTAATTGATGACATCATATTGATCTAATCAATGACATTATGTTGATTTGATCAGATGAGCAAGGAGTGAGACTTCTTTTGGAAGCCTTGGTAAGACATATGCACCCCGGACGTAGGACACGAAACCCTGAGGGCCTCCTTGGCTGAGACTCGTATCCATTATCTACAGGACAGAAAAAGGATTAGGGCCAAAGCACAGTTACAGGAGTAATAGAACACCAGAGAAGGCTGAACTGTCAGTCCAGGCATGTCTGCTATGCCAAGGTCAGGGCACTGGTTGGGAAGTATTGGAACCTATAATTTGGGATGGATAAATCTGGGTCAATGCACTTGAAAATCTTGAACCCTTTGAAAGGCCTGGCCTGTTTTTGCCGGGAAAAGGTATTTTCCCTCTTGCCTGAAGATTATGTGGACTCATTTGCCTTCCAAGACAACAGAGGATAAGCCTCACCTCTTCTGCTGGCCATTATGCTAATAACTAGGTTTAGGTTATGACATAACTGTGACCTCTATTTGGTCATTAGCATAATGGCCAGCAGGAGAGGGGGTGCCTGTCTTCCTCTCAGAGGAGATGCTGGATGGAGCCACTATGTACCCCCAGGACCCAGAAGAGAACATGTGGACCTGGATTCTGAATGCCCTGGAAAGGAGGCAAAAGTGGGGTGGGAAGGCATGGAACATAAAGTAAGGTGAAGGGAGAAATTATTGATATAAGCGCATTTTCCTGGCTGAGCATGGTAGCTCACGCCTGTAAGCTCCTAGCACTTTGGGAGGCCGAGGAGAGTTGATCACCTGAGCTCAGGAGTTTGAGATGAGCCTGGGCAACATGGTGAAACCCCATCTCTACTAAACATATACAAAATTAGCCAGGTATGGCGGCATGTGCCTGTAATCCCAGCTACTCAGGAGGCTGAGACAGTAGAATCGCTTGAACCTGGGAGGCAGAGGTTGCAGTGAGCCGAGATCACTCCAGTGCACTCCAGCCTGGGTGACAGAGCAAGACTCCATCTCAAAAAAATAAAAAAAATTTAAAAAAAGCATTTTCCCATTATATGGACTTTAGATCCTGGCAAGGAATTTGGAAGATGCTGCTGTTATGCGAGGGTAGTTCTTGGAATCTCAGCCAAGCAGCAGCACCAATTGCAGCTGCTTCTGCCAGATGTAGAACATCTGCTGGCAAATATTAACATGGGCTCAGATGCATGGCATCTGGTTCTTTATCTTGCAAATGGATTCTTTTCATCACCACCAAAACAACTAAAACAGTTTGCATGTACTTAGGACAGATAATTATATAAATTAACGGACTTGCTCCAAGACCATGTTAATTCTCCCATCCTTTGTCATATTTTAGTCCAAAGAAAAATAGATTGTCTGGACAGCCCAAATAACATGGCATTAGTTCACTCTTTCAATGATCATTTGATCTAATCAGATGAGCAAGGAGTGAAAAGGACATTGGAAGCCTTGATAAGACACATGCACCACAGAGGGGGGACATAAATTTGCCAGTGACTCAGGGGGCTGCAAAATCAGTGAAGCTTCAGAGATTCAGTGGTCTGTGCATGCCAGGATATCCTCTCCAAAGTAATGAAAAAATTATTGCATTACACATCTTTCTCTTTTCTTTCCTTTCTTTCTTTTTCTTTTGTTTTTTTTTGTTTGTTTGTTTGTTTGTTTGTTTGTTTTGAGAATCTTGCTCTGTTGCTCAGGCTGGAGTGCAGTGTCACAATCTCGGCTCACTGCAACCTCCACCTCCCGGGTTCAAGCAATTCCCTTGCCTCAGCCTCCCAAGTAGTTGAAACTACAGGTACATGCCATCACGCCTGGCTAATTTTTGTATTTTTAGTAGAGACGGGGTTTCACCATGTTGGCCAGGATGGTCTCAAACTCCTGACCTCAGGTGATCCACCCTCCTCGGCTTCCCAAAGTGCTAGGATTACAAGTGTGAACCACCGCGCCCAGCCACATCTTTCACCACAAAGAAGAAAAGGCAATGCCTGATTGGCTTCTTTGGGTTCTGAAGATAGCCACATTTGAGAATTCTGCCTCAACTCATATTCTACAGGACACAAAAGTTGCCAGCTTTAAGTTGAGCCAGAGTAAGGAAGAGTTCTATTGAAAGTACCCCTGCCACTTGTACCCTATGACCAGGCAGACCGTATGGTACAGAGGTAGGTATGGTGGGAAAAGACGCTGGGTGGGTCTATGGTAAATTTCAATCTATGATTCGCAATGTAGCTCGCTAGGGTTCAGAAACCTAGTTATGCTATTTGCAGCAGAGAATGATTTATCTTTCAAAAATCACTTGACCATGAGCCACTTAAAGACAACGTGGCCAGAACTGGCCATAATGAACTATATTTTGTCTGACTCATGAAGTCATTAGCGGCAGCAGCACATCATAAAATGCAAGTGGTGTTTGTAGGACCAGACATGTGCAAAGCCAAGGGCATAAGTAAACTGCATGATCAGGTGGCCCAGAGCCCCAGGAAATCTACCACTGTTGCACCCATATCCCTTCCTTTGTTCACTACTGGCCATTGCAGGGGAGGGTCACTTGTGATCAACTGACAGAGGAAGAAAAAGGCTAAACTTAATTTACAGATGAGTAGATTAGTGGTGCAAGCCAAAACTGGGCTGCACCTGCACCAAGGGTGGCCCTGAGAGACAGCATTGAGGGGAAATCCTCCCGATGGGCAGAACTTTGGGCAGTACACCCAGTGCTTTACTTGGGTAAATACAGATTCATGGGCTCTGGCACATGACTTGACTGTTGGTCAGGGGCTTAAAGAAGAAAAACTTGAAGATCAGAGATTTTAAAAACAAAGGTCTGGGGAAGGGGCATAAGTATGGATCTGTGGGTGTAGACATGAAACGTAAAGATCTATGTGCCACACGTTCATGCCCACATGGAGAACATCCACATGGAGGAGGCACTACAGTTTGTCTAGTTGACCAGTTGACTTTGGCCACCATCCCCTACTTCTCCCAAGACTGGAACAAGAAATGAAAGAGGGAGTATCCATGGTGGCAAGGATAGAGGTTATGCATGAGCTTAGCGGTATGGACCCCAATTCACTGGGCCTGATGTAGCTACACTGTTGCCAAATGTCCAATCACTCAACAACAGAGACCAGTGCTGAGGCCATGACATAGCACAGTCCTTGAGGAAACAACTCAGTTGCAAGTAGACAACTTGGGCCTCATTCTACCCAGTATTAGGGGTTGCAATTCATTTTGCATGTAATCAACATGTATTCTGGATATGAGTTTGCCTTTCCTGCTTGCTGGACTTTACAAGCAACATCACTCTGTAACTGGGCCCTTTTCCCTGTTAGCAATTTGCATGCAGATAAATCTATTCAACTTTTATAAGCATGTACAATGTGCCAGGCTCTGTGCTAGCTACTGGGGATGCACAGATGAAGGCTTGCCTTCAGTCATGTAATAGCTATTATGGACTTTTTAAAATCCCACCTTGGGGTAGGATAGCAAAATTGCCAGTTCTAAAACCATTTAACAAGTTAACTAAGCAGATTTTGAGCTCACGTGACTTCATGATTCTGTGGCTCATTTGGGACTGGGAACCAGAATCATTTATTTCACTGGATGGCCTGACTCTTAAATAAAATGTTTTTATCCCATGTTGATCAGATACATAAGTATTACGGGTAAGTAGCATCTTTGTTTGTTAGTTTGTTTTCTGAGATAGAGTCTTGCTCTGTCACCTAGGCTGGAGTGCAATAGCGCGATCTCGGCTCACTTTAACCTCCACTGCCTGGCTTCAAGCAATTCTCCTGCCTCAGCCTCCCGAGTAGCTGGGATTACAGGCGTGCGCCACCACGCCTGGCTAATTTTTGTATATATATATTTTAATAGGGATGGGGTTTCACCATGTTGGTCAGACTGGTCTTGAACTCCTGACCTCAAGCAATCTACCTGCCTTGGCCTCCCAAAGTGTTGGGATTACAGGCGTGAGCCACTGAGCCCAGCCAGTAAGTAGCATCTTAAAGGGGCACATGACAATCAAAGTAAAAATAAAATGGAATGAAATAAAGTTTGATTTTCAGCTGTCTACCTGGAGCTTGTGAGCAGTGCCTTCCTATCCTGCGAATGTGATCAAGACTGGGAGGTTTCGGAACTCTCTGCAGCAGTAGGATCCCCTCACTGTCCCAAATCTCAGATCTCCCCTTTGAGAAGCCACAAAGCCCAGGGAAGGTTTAACCAAGGAGTCAGGCAACATTCTGAAGCAGGTTTGATAATCTGTCTCCTCTGTAAAATGGACACATCTCTCTAACCTGCAGCAGTCTATTTTGTTTTTATTATTTTAGTTTTGAGACAGGATCTTGCTCTGTCACCCAGGCTGGAGTGCAGCAGTGTGTTCATGGCTCATTTCAACCTTAACCTTCCAGGCTCAAGCAATCCTCCCTCCTCAGCCTCCCAGGTAGCTGGGACCACAGGCACAAGCCCCCACGCCTGGCTAATTTTAAATTTTTTTTGTAGAGACAGGGTCTTGCTATGTTGCCCAGGCTAGTCTTGAACTCCTGGGCTCAAGCAATCCTTCTGCCTTGGCTTCCCAAAGTGCTGGGACTATAGGCGTGAGCCACCACGCCCAGCCAACCTCTTATTTTAGGTGTACACATCTCACTTCCATGTTGTTAGAGTTCCCAAACTTGTTTCTCCCTATATCAGATCTTGTAGCCAGGAAGGATGAATGACAGCAGCCACAGGGAGCAAACTTGATCTATCCCAGTCACTCCCTGAGCCCCAGACATCCACACTTGCCAAGAGACAATCTTATTTTTAATCACATTGCACAAGCTGAGTCACCTTAGGAAACTCCTCAGGAATGATTAAAAATCATCCCAGAAAAGCATAGAGAGCAAGGAGAGAATTGTGGGGGAACCAGGGCAAAGCCAACATCAAGAGTCGGAAAGGCCACTCGTGGTTCTCAAATCTTTACATAGTAAGGGCTGGCTGCAGCGATGGCGGCAAGGACTGGTGATCCTTTCAGAACCTCATCTTAAATCGCCATTTGCATAACAAGTCTGTTGCATATTCACAAGATTGCCTACTACAGATAAGAATACAGACAAGTTTTGTGAACTTTTTTTTTTTTAATTGAGACGGAGTCTCGCTCTGTCACTCAGGCTGGAGTGCAATGGCAGGATCTCGGCTCACTGCAACCTCCACCTGCCGCGTTCAAGTGATTATCTTGCCTCAGCCTCCCAAGTAGCTGGGACTACAGGCAGGTGCCATCATGCCCAGCTAATTTTTTGTATTTTCAGTAGAGAAGGGGTTTCACCATGCTGGCCAGGCTGGTCTCAAACTCCTGACCTCGTGATCCACCCGCCTCAGCCTCCCAAAGTGCTGGGATTACAGGCGTGAGCCATCACTCCCAGTCTTTTTTTTTTTTTTTTTTTGGACAACATTTCGCTCTTGTTGCCCAGACCAGTCTCAAACTCCTGTCTTGAAGCAATCTTCTCAGTTCAGCCTCTCAAAATGCTGGAATTACAGGCATGAGCCACTGCACCCGGCCAGGTTTGTGTTTACTAAAATATTAGTAGACTGGACATGGTGGCTCATGCCTGTAATCCCAGCACTTTGGGAGGCTGAGGCAGAAGGACTGTTTTGAGTCCAGGAGTATGAGGCCAGCCGAGGCAACATAGGGAGACCCCATCTCTACAAATAATTTTTAAAAATTAGCCAGGCATGGCGGTGTGAGTCTATGGTCTCAGCTACTTGGGAGGCTGAGCCAAGAGGATCACCTGAGCCAGAAGGTTGACGCTGCACTGACCTGTGATCATCCCACTGCACTCCAGGCTGGGCAACAGAGTGAGACCCTGTCTCAAAAAAACAAAACAAAACAAAAATGAAATTAAAATCTTGATAGACAGACCTCCTAATCAAGCGAGGGCACTCTTGCTTCAGCTGTTCTCCACAGGACTGTTCCTATTTCCTTCCCCACGATCCACGTAGCATCCATAGTATGTGGCTTTGGTCACCTCCCAGCCACCTAGGTCTCACTCCACTGCCAGAGAAGCACCAGCCAGGAGCACGATGCCATCAGACGACACACCAGACACTGCTCCCCTCAAAATATGGCTTTCAACTCCCCCCCCACCAAAAAAATAAAAGACAAAAACGGGCTAGGCACCGCGGCTTACACCTGTAATCCTAGCACTTTGGGAGGCCAAGGCGGATGGATCACCCTAGGTCGGGAGTTTGAGACCAGCCTGACCAACATGGAGAAACCCCATCTCTACTAAAAATACAAAATTAGCTGGGCGTGGTGGCACACGCCTGTAATCCCAGCTACTCGGGAAGCTTAGGCAGGTGAATCACTTGAACCTGGAAGGCGGAGGTTGCGGTGAGCCGAGATCGTGCCATTGCACCCCAGCATGGGCAACAAGAGCAAAACTCCGTCTCCACCACCCCTCCCCCCACCAAAAAAAGAAAAAAAATAAAAGAGAAAAAAGATCCAGCCCATTTCTCTGCCTGGAAGATGATGGATTCTGGAAGTGTTACCGCATTTTGTTTTTTCCCAGTGCTTCATTCTATTACCTCCTTCATCTCCCCTCCATCTGAGAGGCAAGCCTGCTTGGACTAGATAGCAATCCCCAGGCCTCAGCCCAGAAAGCCAAACGCAAGGTTAGGAAGCATCTCAAAGCCCTTATAATTGTTGACCAAACACCACAGCTGGGATTTATTTTCTCCTGGCCCCAGCTGAGCGCTATTTCCTTCTACCTCTGCCTTCAGCATTCAGACCCGAATGCACATAAAGTTTCTTGGGATTATAAAGATTTGGGGGAACCATGGCTTGGGGAAGTGACGGGAAGATGCATATACTTGAGGCGCAGTGGCAGGCACTATGCTAGCTGCTTTACAGAAACCAGTTCATTTAAGCCTCACATAACTATTCTGAGTTACAGATGACCATAACCATTAAAAGCTATATTTACTAAAGTGAGGCCATGTATCCAAGATCAGAAATTAAGGTGCACAGGTGAGAAGGCCTGGCTTGGAACCAACTTTGCCTGGTCTTAGAGTCTGGGCTACCCCTGGAGATTGGCCAGTCTGGGTTGGATCCCGCCTCAGTTTGCATTCTGGCTGAATGATCTAGACCTGAGCCCTGTGAGCATCCCGCCTGCCCCTCCCACCTGCAAGGCAGCTGGGAAAGTTTACATGAGATTGTAGATTTGAGAGGTACTTTAGCGCAGAGCACTGCACACCTGTTCCTTACTATTCACACCTGATGGGATGCCTTCTTTTTTAAGACAGAGAAAGAGGATGAGGCCACTTATCTTTTCAATGATGCCATCATTTAATCTCTTGACATCTATTTCTTATCATTGACCTAAAGCCCCAAGAGTCAGGCCCTTCAGTTCACCCAGCAAATGTACTATCTTCTTCTCCTTTGTCACATTTTGTTCATTTTAAGACTCTTCACTGCTGAATGACTACAGAAAATCCTGGCATACACTGCTGACAAAGGAAACGCAAGCCTTCTGGCTGTGCAGAGTCTGAAAGGCTACCTGAATGGGCGTAAGTACCGCAAAGCAACTCCTGGCCCCGGGAACTGGAAGAGCTGTGTCTTGCGCTTCCTAGTCCCTTTGGTCCCAGGCAAGGGATTAATTTCTCAGGCCCTGTGATATTGAGAAATACATGTTTAGTTTTCATTCAATTTCCTGGCATACAACTTCTAAAAACACCTGGAATTTTCTTTTTTTGTTTGTTTCTGTTTTTTGTTTCTGAGACGAAGCCTCACTCTGTTGCCCAGGTTGGAGTGCAGTGGTGTAATCTTGGCTCACTTCAACCTCTGCCTGCCTCCTGGCTTCAAGTGATTCTCCTACCTCAGGATCCTGAGTAGCTGGGATTACAGGCACCCACCACCATGCCTGGCAAATTTTTGTATTTTTAGTGAAAACAGGGGTTTCACTATGATGGCCAAGTGGGTCTCGAACTCCTGACCTCAGGTGATCTGCCCACCTCAGCCTCCTAAAGTGCTGGGATTACAGGTGTGAGCCACTGTGCCCGGTGGAATCCTTGGAATTTTCAAAGTGATAGGTGTCTCTTTTTTTTAATTTTTAATTTTTATTTTTTTTCTGAGGCAGAGTCTCGCTCCGTTGCCCAGGCTGAAATGCAGTGGCACAATCTCGGCTCACTGCAAGCTCCGCCTCCTGGCTGCAAGTGATTCTCCTACCTCAGTCTCCTGAGTAGTTGGGATAACAGGCAACCACCACCATGCCCAGCTAATTTTCTTGTATTTTAGTAGAGACAGGGTCGTCACGTTGGCCAAGCTGGTCTCGAACTCCTGACCTCAAGTGATCCACCCACCTTGGCCTCCCAAAGTGCTGGGATTACAGGCGTGAGCCACTGCTCCCAGCAGTAAGTGTCTCTTTTTTTTTTTTTTTTTTTGAGATGGAGTCTCGCTCTGTCGCCCAGGCTGGAGTGCAGTGGCCAGATCTCAGCTCACTGCAAGCTCCGCCTCCCGGGTTCACGCCATTCTCCTGCCTCAGCCTCCCGAGTAACTGGGACTACAGGCGCCCGCCACCTCGCCCACCTAGATTTTGTATTTTTTAGTAGAGACGGGGTTTCACCGTGTTAGCCAGGATGGTCTTGATCTCCTGACCTCGTGATCCGCCCGTCTCGGCCTCCCAAAGTGCTGGAAGTGTCTCTTTTTAGCTCATCAGTGGACTGATGGCTGGCAGCCCCTGGGTGGCTTCTGGATGGGGGCTGGTTGCCAGAAAGACAAAAGTGAGATTAGAGGGTCGGAATTTTTAGCCCCACCTCCAGCCTCTGGGGAGGGTAGAGGGGTTGAAAGTCAAATTGATTACCAGTGGCCAATGGTTTAATCAATCTTGCCTACATAATGAAGCCTTCATAAAAACCCAGAAGGCCTAGGTTCTGATAGCTGAATGTGTGGAGGTTCCTGGAGGGTGGCATGCCCTTCGCCCACACCTTGCCCTGTGCATCTCTTCATCTGTATCCTTCATGATATCCTCTGTAAGAAGCCGGTAAATGTGTTTCCGAGTTCTGTGAGTCATTCTAGCCAATTAATGAAACCCAAGGCGGGGGCTATCGGAAGCCTGACTTATATCCCCTAGAACAGAAGCACAGGGAAAACAAGCTAGGGTCCAGGCACGGTGGCTCATGCCTGTAATCCCAGCTCTTTGGGAAGCCAAGGCAGGAGGATCATAAGGTCAGGAGTTTGAGACCAGCCTAGCCAACATGGTGAAACCCCCTCTCTACTAAAAATACAAAAATTAGCCACACATGGTGTCACTTGCCTATAATCCCAGCTACTTGGGAAAAATCGCTTGAACTCAGGAGGCAGAGATTGCAGAGAGAGCAAGACTGTTTCAAAAAAACGAACAAACAACAAACACAACTTGGGGCTTGCAACTGGCATTGCAAGTGGGGGACAGTCTTGTGGGACAGAGCCCGTAGTCCGTGGGATCTGACACTGTCTCCAGGTAGCCAGTGTCAGAGCTGGATTGGAAGACACCCAGCTGGTGTCCACTGCAGAACTGGTTACTCGGTGTATGGGGAATCTCCCCAACCCCACACACACACATCTAGCGTCAAAAGTGATCTGTGTTGTGAGAATATAGGAGAAATGGAGTTTGGTTTCCCCTATATATGACCAGAGGCCCAGTTTCTTAACTCCAAAAGCGAGATCTTGGGGACAATTGTCCTTCCTTCCTTCTTTTATCCCAGAGAAAACTAAGTGACAGAATACACTGGAGTATATTGGACTTGGAGTATACTGGGGTATATTGGGCTTGGAGTATACCGGAGTACATTGGAAGTACTTGGACCTCCTTGTAACAACTCTGGGTTAGTTGGTTGGTTGATTTGTTTGAGATGAAGTTTCGCTCTTGTTGCCCAGGCTGGAGTGCAATGGTGTGATTTTGGCTCACTGCAACCTCTGCCTCCTGGGTTCAAGCGATTCTCCTGCCTCAGCCTCCTGAGTAGCTGGGATTACAGGTGCCCGCCACCACACCCGGCTAATTTTTGTATTTTTAGTAGAGATGGGATTTCAGCATGTTGACCAGGTGATCCACCCGCCTCAGCCTCCCAGGTGCTGGGATTACAGGTGTGGCCCACTGCACCCGGCATACAACTCTAGGTTTTAATCCATACTCCCTCTCTTACTAGCTGTGTGCCCTTGGGCAAATCACTTCACCTTTCTTAGTATAGGTTTCGTTCTGTGAAAAAGGGCATGGACCATTGCGAGAATTACACAACACACTTCAGGCTGAGGTGGATCCAGCTTGGACTCCCCTTGCTACTGAAGTACAAAAGCGTCCCAGCACAAGGCAGTTTTACCTCTCTACAGTCCGCTGCCCAGCCAATGATTTTATTACAAACCCTAATTTCTTTTGCAAAGAAACATCTTGAACTGGTCATGAACAAAGTGGCTTTCTCTGACCAGCAAGCAGGTGGCGATTCCATTTGCATCAGAACTGACCTCCTGCTGCCCAGGGAGGGGGAGTGGGGAGAGGGGAGGGAAAGGAGAGGCCTGATGTCACTCAGCCCTACATAAGGGCCTCCTTCAAGCTCCTGCAGGCAGTTTGGAAGCAGCTGGAGGAACGAGTTAGGTTCCTGGTTGTGGGACATTTTTTTTTTCCTTTTTAAAACAGACACAGCTGTTGAGTGAAATGCCGCCTCCACAGAAAATCCCAAGCGTCAGACCTTTCAAGCAGAGGAAG
The DNA here is from genome assembly GCF_001698545.2 of Rhinopithecus bieti. Taxonomy (NCBI): domain Eukaryota; kingdom Metazoa; phylum Chordata; class Mammalia; order Primates; family Cercopithecidae; genus Rhinopithecus; species Rhinopithecus bieti. Next base: position 1,656,603 of record NW_016813202.1, read on the forward strand.
AGCTTGGGTAAATTTCTTGGGGTAGTTTTCTGGGTTACTCGAAAGAGAGGAGAGGAGCTGGCCTTCTCTTGATCTTTGCTTCTTCCCTTGTGCTTAAAACATTCACAGCAATCAGACAAGAGGAAGTTGCTGGAATCCGGGCAAAGTTCCCCAACAAGATCCCGGTAAGACACCATTGGACTTCCGCTGGGGGGCGTGGGGGTGGGGTTCCCAGCCTGTTCTTTGAAGAAACCGAGAGCAGCCAACAGCTTCCCTCTCTCTGTTCCAAGTTCCTAAGACTCAGGCTGAGTCACATTCTTAAGGATTGACACTCTTGACAGGTGGTAGTGGAGCGCTACCCCAGGGAGACGTTCCTGCCCCTGCTGGACAAAACTAAGTTCCTGGTCCCGCAGGAGCTGACCATGACCCAGTTCCTCAGCATCATCCGGTAGGTGGCGCAGAGCATGCCGGGGAGGAAGGTGCGCGGGGTGTGCCGGGGCTGTTCGGCTTTCGTCCTTTCACGGTTTTATTTTGGGGATAGGGGTATGTCAGGGGGGTGCAGAGGAAAGGGCTTTTTCTGAAGTCATCTTTTAGATTCACTAGTACCCTGAAAAGATGCTCTTAGAATTACTCTATTTTAAACCCAGGCGCAGTGGCTCACACCTGTAATCCCAGCACTTAGGAAGGCTGAGGCAGGTGGATTGCCTGAAGTTAGGAGTTCGAGACCAGCCTGGGCAATATGGTGAAACCCCCGTCTCTACTAAATATACGAAAATTAGCCGGGCGTGGTGGTGGCGGGTGCCTGTAATCCCAGCTACTTGGGAGGTTGAGGCAGGAGAATCGCTTGAACCTGGGAGGCGGAGGTTCCAGTGAACCGAGATTGTGCCACTGCACTCCGGCCTGGGCAACAAGAGTGAAACTCTGTCTCAAAAAAAAAAAAAAAAGAATTACTCTATTTTAAATAGGTAAGGAGAATCTCTCAGACAACAACAACAAAAAAGAGCTGCCAACATTTCTAAGAATTTCCTAAAGTAGTTTTGGCTCTCAAGCTAGTCCAGCAGATCCTTTGTTTCAGATCCTGTCTGAAACGGAGTCTGGGCGTCCCTTGCAGAGAACAGTACCTTTTCCAAGTGTACGTGCGCCTGGGGGTGGGGACTTTTCCCCAAAAGAAACGTTCCCTGCTCAGAACACAGAGAGAAAAGCACCTCCCAAACACACTCCTCCCTTGGTTAAGCCAGAGGTACAGCAAAGAATAGGCAGCTATTCTTGAAGCTTAAAGGACGTCACTTGACACATGGATTCAGTAAAAAATGATTTGGGAGTAAAGTAAATAGACCCGATGAGTAAGTTTTCAACAGGGTTGAAAAGTGCTGGGAAACTGCGTTGCTGTTGCAGCTTGTTTCTTTGAGAACACACGATGAATGAGTGTCTTTTTATTTTGCTTTATTTAGCTCTGTCACCCAGGCTGGAGTGCAGTGGCATGATCCTAGTTTACTGCAGCCTTGACCTCCTGGGCTCAGGTGATCCTCCCATCTCAGCCTCCTGAGTAGCTGGGACTACAGGCAAGCACCACTGTGCCTGGCTAATTTTAAAAATGTTTTGTAGAGATGGGGGTCTCACCATGTTGCCCAGGCCTCTTTTTATTTTGTTGAGTTGTTTAAGAGCATTCTGATTTCCTCTCTCTAGGCAAGCTTACATGTTAAGGTCAGTTCAATGTGAATGGAAGGTGGCCAAGGGAGAATGAAAGTTAGGATTAGGGCTGAGCACAGTGGCTCACACTGTAATCCCAGCAATTTGGGAGGCCAAGGCAGGTGGATTACCTGAGGTCAGGAGTTCAAGACCAGCCTGGCCAACATGGCAAAACCCCATCTCTACTAAAAATACAAAAATTACCCAGGTGTGGTGTTGCGTGCCTGTAATCCCAGCTACTTGGGAGGCTGAGGCAGGGGAATCAAAAAAAAAAAAAGTGAAATGTCAGAGAGACTGTGCATCACCTTTGTACCTCTAGGGAAATAGCTTTAATTTCTTTTCTTTCGTTCTTTTTTGTTTTGTTTTGTTTTGTTTTTTCTTGAGATGCACCCTTGTTCTGTCACCAGGCTGGAGTGCAGTGGTGCAATCTCAGCTCAGTGCAATCTCCGCCTCCTGGTTCTTCTGCCTCAGCCTCCCGAGTAGCTGAGACTACAGGTGCACACCACCATGCCCGCCTAATTTTTGTATTTTTAGTACAGACTGGATTTTATCATGTTGGCCAGGATGGCCTCTATCTCTTGACCTCGTGATCTGCCCACCTCAACCTCCCAAAGTGCTGGGATTATAGGCGTGAGCCGCTGCACCCAGCCCAATAGATTTAATTTCATAACAAACAGAAGTTCTTTGCTTAGCATTTTTGTGTTGTCATGTTTCCTTGTCCTGTTTGTGTTCTCATATTTCATCCATGGAATGGCCTCACCCTTTTGACCCAAATGGGAAGCCTTGTAGTTCCTAAATCTCAGGGAAGAAGGAGGGAGCAATTCAGTCTTCTTGAGTGTCACGAGGCTGCAGATCCCTGGGCTGTCTCGCAGGTCACCCCCTCACCACCCTCCTGCACATCCCAGGAGCCGCATGGTCCTGAGAGCCACGGAAGCCTTTTACTTACTGGTGAACAACAAGAGCCTGGTCAGCACGAGCGTAACCATGGCAGAGATCTACAGAGACTACAAGGATGAGGATGGCTTCGTGTACATGACCTACGCCTCCCAGGAGACGTTTGGCTGCCTGGAGTCAGCAGCCCCCAGGGATGGGAGCAGCCTTGAGGACAGACCCTGCAGTCCTCTCTAGCCCATGTCTGGAAGGATGTGTGCTCTGACAGACGTGTCAGACGCTGGCAGAAGGGATTGGTTTTCTCCTGTGTGTACGCTGGAGGAGTCTGAGAAGCAGGGATGCCTGGGGTGATCAGCTCCAACCAGTGTCAGCAGAGTGGTGGCTCTTCCTAGTTTACTTTTTGTGCTCCATGCTCTTGTGTTCTTCTAAGAAAAATGTGGGCTGCTCTTGAAAGTTATGTAATTATCACCTTTTTTTTTTTTTTTTTTTTTTGAGACAGGGTCTCGCTCTATTGCCCAGGCTGGAGTGCAGTGGCACGATCTTGGCTCACTGCAACCTCTGCCTCCCGGGTTCAAGTGATTCTTCTGCCTCCACTCCCTAAGTGGCTGGTATTATAAGCATATACCACCACACCAGGCTAATTTTTGTATTTTCAGCAGAGATGGGGTTTTACCATATTGGCCAGGCTGGTCTCCAACTCCTGACCTCAGATGATCCACCCACCTCAGCCTCCCAAAGTGCTGGGATTACAGGCATGAGCCACCGCATCCAGCTATATAACCATATTCTAAATAAGAAATGGTTGGCTTGTGTGATGGTGTTGTGTGATGAGCTGGAGATAATATTTTAAGTGTCTTCTGTGGTATATGTGGGAAGGCCATTGAGGAGTGGGTTTCACTCCCTGCCTGTGGGCAGGTGTCCCATCTAGGGCTTGGTCCTAGAGAACCTCTGGCCTGTAGGCTGTCTCTGTGGAACCCAGTGAAGCCAGCGTGAACCATGGTAAACTCATCTGGAGGTGCCCTTATCTGTGTCATTAGAGAAAGTATTCGATTTCCCCAGCATTCACTCTATTTGGTTATTTTCTGTCATTCTCTTTTTGTCCTTCTATACCATACATTTTTATGGCAAAGCTGTAACTTCTCAATATAAAGTCATTTAAACCATGTGCATGTTTACTATGTGCCAAGCTGTATTCTAAAATAAATATTCTTTATTTCAAAGGAGCTTTATTATTTGGCTTCTTATCACAACTCTCTATGGCTAACTATTGTTACAGTTAACCCACACAATGGGTGGGTTTGATCGCTTGCTGGGTGACGGTCCAATGACTACTCCCAAGGAGGAATTTAAAAGGGGATTTTATTAATTCTAACAAGTAAGGAGGACACTGGGGATAGTTCCCAAAGCAGTGCCTCCCTGAACAAAAGTGAACGCAGGCCATTTATTGTGCTGGTTAGCTGAGTCATTGTGTGCAGAGGTAGAGTCAAGGAGTGCAGGCACAGTCGCCGGGCATGCTTCTACATAGGTCGCATGTGTAGAAAATTGTGAATAAGCTTCTCCTAGGAGGGGATTTGTTTTTCACTATTAATGAGCCTTTCTTTTTTTTTTTTTTTTTTTTTTTTTTTGAGACAGAGTCTTGCTGTGTCACCCAGGCTGGGGTGCCGTGGTGCAATCTCAGCTCACTGCAACCTCTGCCTCCTGGGTTCAAGAGATTCCTCTGCCTCAGCCTCCTGAGTAGCTGGGATTACAGGTGTGCACCACCACGCCCAGCTAATTTTGTGTTTTTAGTAGAGATTTTGTATTTTTAGTAGAGTTTCTCCAGGTTGGTCAGGCTGGTCTCAAACTCCTGACCTCAGGTGATGTGCCCACCTCGGCCTCCCAAAGTACTGGGATTACAGGTATGAGCCACTGTGCCCAGCTTTTTTTTGCTTTTTTTGCTTTTTTTTTTGTTTTGTTTTTTGAGACAGAGTCTTGCTCTGTCGCCCAGGCTGGAGTGTAGTGGCACAGTCTCCACTCACCGCAAGCTCTGCCTCCCGGGTTCATGCCATTCTCCTGCCTCAGCCTCCCAAGTAGCTGGGACTATAAGCGCCTACCACCACACCTGACTAATTTTTTGCATTTTTTTTTTTAAAGAGAAGGGGTTTCACCGTAGCCAGGATGGTCTTGATCTCCTAACCTTGTGATCTGCCCGCCTCGGCCTCTCAAAGTGCTGGGATTACAGGTGTGAGCCACCGTGCCCAGACTTAAATGGTAGGTTTATTACTGGTTCTGCTTCCATGAGTGCCTGTGACCAGGGGAAAAGCGAGAGGAACCAGGGGGCACAGGGAGGGGTCATCTCCACAACATTCCATTTATACACAGAACTAGGCAAGCACAGAGTGACTATTGTGGTTAGAAGTTGGCAGCAAAGGCTGGGTGCGGTGGCTCACGCCTGTAATCCCAGCACTTTGGGAGGCCAAGGCAGGCAGATCATGAGGTCAGGAGATCGAGACCATCCTGGCTAACACGGTGAAACCCCGTCTCTACTAAAAATACAAAAAATTAGCCAGGCGTGGTGGCGGGCGCCTATAGTCCCAGCTACTTAGGAGGCTGAGGCAGGAGAATGGTGTGAACCCAGGAGGCAGAGCTTGCAGTGAGCTGAGATCGTGCCACTGCACTCCAGTCTGGGCAACAGAGCGAGACTCCATCTCAAAAAAAAAAACAAAAACAAAAAAACAGAAGAAGTTGGCAGCATGAGGCTGGGCGCGGTGGTTCACGCCTGTAATCCCAGCACTCTGGGAGGCTGAGGTGGGCAGATTGCCTGAACTCAGGAGTTCGAGACCAGCCTGGACAACACGGTGAAACCCCATCTCTACTTAAATACAAAAAATTAGCTGGGTGTGGCAGTGCACACCTGTAGTCCCAGCTATTGGAGAGGTTGAAGCAGGAAAACTGCTTGAATCCAGGAGGTGGAGGTTGCAGTGAGCTGTGATCGTGCCACTGCACTCCAGCCTGGGCAACAGAGTGAGACTCTGTCTCAAAAAAAAAAAAAGGTTGACAGCATGGGAAGGGGAGGAATAGGTGGGGAGTGGGGGTGTTGTTTAAAAAAAAAAGTACAGTCTCCCTCACAACTGGGGTGCCTGGGGGAACTTGATCTGCTTCGACCCAAGAGGAATCAGAAGATCCAAAGCAGTTTGGGAAGGCCAGAACCCTCAGGGATGGAGGCAGGAGGAAAACCCAGGGCTGGGGGATCTGTTTGGCAACTGGGGTGAAGGGATTGCCCTCCCCCTACTGGGGTCCCCCCAGCCCCTCCGGTCTGGCAGGAAGGGGGCAGCCTGCATCCCCTGAGGGCAGGGGTGGGGCTGCCAGATGCTCCAGGCAGGGAGCCAGAAAGAGCTCACAAAGGCTTACCCTCCAGGGGGATGAAGGCAATGCCCCCAGCTTCTCTGCCAGGGTGCAGCAGTCCTTGACCTCCTCGAAGCAGTTTGCTTGTAATTCATGCTTGATCCCTGTCAGCTTCTTCTTGATGGCATTTTTGGAGCTGGCATAGATCATTTTGCTTATAAGGGGTGCAGGTTCAGGGGCCCAGAAGATAGACACCAGGTCCTCCTCCTTGTTCTCTTTGTCTCGTAGATTGTGGCATAGAGGGCATAGTGGCAGTTCTTATCTGGCAGCATCTCGACAAAGGTGGTGTAGGGGTCATGGATGGTCTGTCCCACGTCACCCGCCAGGGTCTCATTGCCTTCCCCCAGGATGATGTTCTTCTTGTCCTCACTCAGGCAGAAGAGCAACGCCTTCCTGTGCTGCTTCACCTTCTCTGGTGTCAAAGACTTACACACCTTCATGTCATTGAACACCTTGATGACACCATCAGAGACAACTGAACCTTTTTTTGTTTTGTTTTTGAGATAGGGTCTCACTCTGTCTCCCCCAGGCAGGAGTGCAGTAGTGCAATCTCAGCTCCCTGCAACCTCCACCTCCCGGCTCAAGCAATTATCCTGCCTCAGCCTCCAGAGTGGCTGGGGCTACGGGGGTGTGCACCACCATGCCCAGTCAATTTTTTAAATTTTTTGTTGATACGGGGTCTTGTTATGTTACCCAGGCTGGTCTCAAACTCCTAGGCTCAAGTGATCCGCCCATCTAAGCCTCCTAAAGTGCTACGATTACAAGCATTAGTCACCACACAGGCCAGAGAGGGGGTTTTTAGTGTGGTAATGAAGAGAGTTCACCAAAGCTCAGCTCCAACTCAGGCATCTCTGGATCCAACTGGTTTTTGTGTTTTCCTGGGGCTGAGCTTCTTCCTGTCACTTTTGGAAACAAGAACTTAAGGTGCAGCAGGTCACCAGTGGATAGGTTTTCCCAGTGCATACTCAACAAACTGGCGACCCTGGGTTATGTTACTGTTGTTTTACAGATAGGGAAACTGAGGCCCAGAGAGGCCAAGAATATTTTCCATTTTCACACAACATCGTCTCATCAGGACTTGAGGTTGGGCAGCCACTTTTACAAGCCAGGCTGCTGGCTCTCCGTTGGGCTCCCTACCTAAGTGGAAGTTACTTTACTTGACAAGTACGGGATCCTTGAGCTACAGTGTTGAGTGACACTAACACAGCCTACAGAGGGAACAGGAGGTACAGTGGAGCGCTATGAATGCAGTAACAATAGGGTGTTTCAAGGCCGGGCGTTGTGGCTCATACCTGTAATCCCAGCATTTGGGGAGGCCAAGGCAGGTGGATTGCTTGAGCTCAGGAGTTTGAGACCAGCCTGGGCAACATGGCAAAACCCCGTTTCTACAAAAAATACAAACATTACCTGGGTGGTGGTGTGCACACCTGTAGTTCCAGTTACATGGCTGAAGCAGGAGGATTGCTTGAGCCTGCGAGACAGAGGTTGCAGTGAGCTGAGATCTCACCACTGCACTCCAGCCTGGGTGGCAAAATGAGACCCTGTCTCAAAAACAACAACAAAAAATGGGGTGTTTCATTCCTCAACAGTACAACAAGAACAAGTGCTTGGAGAGTATGGTCACAGGAGATATTGCAGCCTCAAATTCCTGGGTTCGTGAACTGGGTTTTGAAGTGTGGATGAGAGTTTATCTAGGAAGGAGTTTTGATTGATATTCAGCAAACATTTATTGAGCATTTACTGACTATCTACTAGCACTATGTTGGGTTCTGAAAATACCTCAATGAACAAGGTAGGCAAGGTCCTGGCCCTCATGGAGCCCAGTTTAATGCTAGCAAGGAAAGGAAGATAGCATTCAGATATTTAGAAGTACAATAAAAAAGAAGAAAAAAACTCAGTGATTGGCAGATGGAATGCATTTTCCAGATGATCAGAGGGGGAATAATTTTCACTTGGGTCAGAATGACGGGACGGAGCCAATGGTGGAGATGGAACACACCAGGTAGAGGAAGGCGTGATTGAGAAAAGGGTCCTACTGTTGAAGAGTTTTACAAACAGGATTCCAGGGTGTCTGCAGCCAGTGACAGGGAGAAAGGACTAGGCAGGTCTTCAGGGCCCTGTACATTTTGTTAAGGTGTTCGAACTTTTATTAAAGATGAATGATGGGAAAGAGGAAGCATCCTAATGGGAGAGAGAGAGGTTTTTTTTTTTTTTTTTTGAGGCAGAGTCTTGCTCTGTCACCCAGGCTGGAGTGCAGTGGCGTAATCTTGGTTCACTGCAACCTCCACCTCCCAGGTTCAAGCGATTCTTATGCCTCAACCTCCCGAGTAGCTGGGATTACAGGTGTACACCACCACACCTGGCTGATTTTTGTATTTTTAGTAGAGATGGGGTTTCACCATGTTGGCCAGGCTGGTCTTAAACTCCTGGCTTCAAGGGATTTACCCACCTCAGCCTCCCAAAGTGCTGGGATTACAGGTATGAGCTACCGTGCCCAGCTGAGAGAGACTATTTGTTCTAGAAACTGGGACTCGGAGACGGTATGAGCTCCTTAAAGTCCCTCAACAGCGCTGGGCCTGGTGGATCTCCTGGGCTCACTTCCTCTGGGGCCTGTTGTTTCCTCCTCCGGCCTGCTTCCCCCACTCCCAGGTGGCTGCTCACCCTCTCTCCTGCCTGTGGCTGTCCTTGCCCTCCCTGGCTTGTCTGCTCTAGTCAGTTCCTCTAATATGTCCTTCAAGTCATCTGTGCCATATGCCAGGTAAAAACCCTGACTCCTAGGTTCCTTCTCCAGACATACTCTTATTGTTTAGCCTGGATCAATGAATATTCTTCCCAAATAAATCTACTTTCTGGAGTGAAATTTTTTTTTTTTTTTTTTTTTGAGGTGGAGTCTTGTTCTGTTTCCCAGGCGGGAGTACAGCAGCTTGATCTCAGCTCACTGCAACTTCCACCTCCCAGGTTCAAGTGATTCTCCTGCGTCAGCCTCCTGAGTAGCTAGGACTACAGACACCTACCACCATGCCTGGCTAATTTTTGCATTTTTAGCAGAGATGGGGTTTCACCGTGTTGGACAAGCTGGTCTCGAACTCCTGGCCTCAAGTGATCCACCCGCCTTGGCCTCCCAAAGTGCTGGGATTACAGGTGTGAGCCATTCTAAGGTGGACTTTGAACTGGAGAAGCCATCTTTGGCCTTGGACACTCACCTAACTGCCTATGCCCAGTGCTGCTTCTCCTGCTCCCAGCCTTCTCCACTTCCTTAGTCCTTCTTGGATCACAGCAGTGTAGGTTGTCACCACACTGCAGATGCAAGGTCCTCCCCTGGATATGCATCTGGGTGAGCTCTCAAGTTCTCTTTGCCCTCCAAGATCCTTCCTGATGTGGCTCCCCTCGTACATTCATCAGAGAGGTGAAGGATGACTTCGGCTGCCTTGTTGAGGGTGGGCATTGTTTGGTAACCAGTAAAAACTCTGCATGAAACAACCACCCATTTTTTATGCTCATGGAGTCTATGGGTAAGGGGATTTCAGAAAGCCTACACGGCGACAGCTTGTCTATGCTCCACGGTGCCTGGGGACTCAGCTGGAAAGACCTGAAGGCTGGGAGTGACTTAAACGACTGGGAGCTGCTGGGCACAGTAGCTCATGCCTGTAATCCCAACACTTTGGGAGGCCGAGGCGAGTGGATCATGAGGTCAGGAGATCGAGACCATCCTGGCTAACACGGTGAAACCCCGTCTCTACTAAAAATACAAAATATTAGCCTGGCGTGGTGGCATGTGCCTGTATTCTCAGCTACTCGGGAGGCTGAGGCAGGAGAATTGCCTGAACCCGGGAGGTGGAGGTTGCGGTAAGCCAAGATCGCCTCCAGCCTGGGCAACAGAGAGAGTTGTTTAATAAATAAATAAATAAATAAATAAATAAATAAATGGCGGCCGGGCGCGATGGCTCACGCCTGTAATCCCAGCACTTTGGGAGTCCGAGAGGGGTGGATCACGAGGTCAAGAGATCGAGACCATCCTGGCTAACACGCTGAAACCCCGTCTCTGCTAAAAAATTTTAAAAAATTAGCCGGGCGCAGTGGTGGGCGCCTGTAGTCCCAGCTACTCAGGAGGCTGAGGCAGGAGAATGGCGTAAACCCAGGAGGCGGAGCTTGCAGTGAGCTGAGATCCGGCCACTGCACTCCAGCCTGGGCGACAGAGCGAGACTCAGTCTCAAAAACAAACAAACAAACAAACAACAACAACAACAAAAATGGCTGGGAGCTGACATCATCCAGGGCTTCTTCATTCGCAAGTCCAGCCCCTGGGCTGGGATGACTCAAGGCTGGTGCCAGCTGGGATTGAAGACTGGAGTGACTCTGCAGGTGGCTGGGTTCCGGGAGGGAGCAGGCTCGGAAGGAGTGGCCAGAGAGCACGTGACCCAAAACACCAAGACACATGCTCATCTGTCCATAAGGGATTGATTTTTTCAATTGTTTTTAGTCTGGATCTTTTTTTTTTAAAGCATCTACTCAGGTACTTAAAATTAATCAGTGATTTGTACTTCTGTGAAGTATCACTTTTCTTTAGGCTTTTCATACTTTTCTATTGATTGTTGTAGTTGAGTGATTAACTCATTATGTGTCATATATATTAAAAAGAATTGCTCCATTTATTTTGATCTTGTTTATACAAATTTTCTCACATAGTTGTTTTTATTTTATTTTACTTTTTTTTGAGACAGAGTCTCGCTCCGTCGCCCAGGCTGGAGTGCAGTGGCACGTTTCGGCTCACTGCAGCCTTTTCCCTCCCGGGCTTAAGCAATTCTCCTGCCTCAGTCTCCTGAGTAGCTGGGATTACAGGCATGCGCCACCACACCTGGCTAATTTTTGTATTTTTAGTAGAGACGGGGTTTTGCCATGTTGGCCAGGCTGGAAGCTCCTGATGTCATGATCCACCCGCCTCGGCCTCCCAACCAGGTTTCATCTTTTTCCAAATGCCTAACCAATTTCTCACGCACATTTACTGAATAATCTCTCCATGGGTGTTTGAAAGTGCTGTGATTGTGTGTCTGTGTCTTAGCACCATAGTAACACCAAGGAAACTGCTAAAGAACATGGGCTGTGACATGTTTTTTCATTGCTCATGGCTCCCAGAAATGCTAAGTACATCTTACGTAGTTAATTAATACTTTGTGATAAATTAGAGCACCTGCAGTGTCAACTTCAGAGGGAAAAAACAGAACTACTTATATTGAATTTTGGTGGTATGAGTGGCTGTTTTTAGTCATTGGGTCAAGCTGGGAAGCCAGTATTTTTTTTTTTGCGGGCAGTTGGCTTGTTGCAATGTATTAGTCACTCTCTCCCCACCCCCTAAAATAAATGGGGACGAGCTGCTTATGTCACTGCTAACATGGGATCTACAGCCGGCCCCAGATTCACTTCAGTGCCTAGACTGGAGGTCAGCAAACTACTGCCCATGGGCCATTTGCCTTGGGGTCTACTTTTATAAGTAAAGTATTACTGGAATGTAGCCAGACCCACTGGGTAACTATTGTCTCTGGCTGCTTTTGTGCTACAGTGACAGCGTTGAGTAGCTGCCACAGAGACCATAGAATCTGCAAAGCCTAAGATATTTACTATCTGACCTTTTACAGAAAAAGTGTGCTGACCTCTGTTCTAGGTTTACAGTAATAGTTCTATCAAGATATCCTGGGGAATAAATCACAATAGAAAGGGTCTTTTAGGGCTGGAAGCAGTGGCTCATACCTGTAATCCCAGCACTTTGGGAGGCCGAGGCAGGTGGATCACCTGAGGTCAGGAGTTCGAGACTAGCCTGGCCAACATGGCAAAACCCCATCTCTACTAAAAATACAAAAAATAACCGGGCGTGGTGGCACATCCCTGTAATCTCAGCTACTTGGAAGCTGAGGCAGTAGAAGCACTTTAACCTGGAAGGTGGAGGCTGCAGTGAGCTGAGATCGTGCCACTGCACTCCAGCCTGGGCGACAGAGCTAGACTCTGTCAAAAAAAAAAAAAAAAAGAAAGAAAGAGAGAGAGAGAAAGGAAAGGAAAGGAGAAAAGAAAAGAAAAGAAGGAAAGAAAGGAAGAAAGAAAGAGTCTTTTTGTTGTTGTTTTGGTCCCGCATGAGATAAGAAGAAAGGCACTGCCAAGTCTACTGGGCTTGCTACTGACTTCTGTACTGCCAAGCCCTTGCCTGGAGGAGTTAATACAGGCAGAGTTCTTCAAAACTCAGAAGGCCTTCTTAGTCTCACAAGTATCTTCAATATCCCCTCACCTTTCCTTTGCCGCTAAACTACATACAGGAGGGTCTTTTATGTAGGTGTTTTGTTTGTTTGTTTGTTTGTTTGTTTGTTTGTTTGTTTGACATGTAGTCTCACTCTGTCACCCAGGCTGGAGTACAGTGGTGTGATCTTGGCTCACTGCAAGCTCTGCCTCCTGGGTTCACGCCATTCTCCTGCCTCAGCCTCCTGAGTAGCTGGGACTACAGGCGCCCGCCACCACACCTAGCTAATTTTTTGTATTTTTTAGTAGACACGGGGTTTACTGTGTTAGCCAGGATGGTCTCGATCTCCGGACCTCGTGATCCACCCACCTCGGCCTCCTAAAGTGCTGGGATTATGGGACTACAGGCGTGAGCCACCGCACCCGGCTGTAGGTGTTTTTTATAAGTTGATGTGCCAGTTATGTTGGCTATATTGTATTTAATCTTTTTTTTTTTCTTTTTTGAGACAGGGTCTCACTCACACTGTCGCCCAGCTGCAGTACAGTGGTGGCATCACAGCTCTCTGCTGGGACTACAGATGCATAGGTGCATGCCACAACGCCCAGCTAACTTTTTTTTTTTTTTGTAGAGACAAGGTTTTGCCATGTGCCCAGGCTGGTCTTGAACTCCTGGACTCAAGTGCTTCTCCCACCTTGGCCTCCCAAAGTGCCAGGATTACAGGCATAAGCCACTGCACCTGGCGAGAGGGTTTTTATTTTTTATTTTTTTTATTAAAAAATTTTTTTAGAGCCAGAGTTTCACTCTGTCGCCCAGGTTGGAGTGCAGTGGCACAATCTCGGCTCACTGCAACATCCGCTGCAACCTCCGCTTCCTGGATTCAAGTGATTCTCATGCCTCAGCCTTCTGAGTAGCTGGGATTACAGGCACGCACCACCACACTCAGCTAATTTTTTGTATTTTCAGTGGAGACAGGGTTTCGCCATATTGGCCAGGCTAGTCTCAAACTCCTGAGCTCAGGCAATCCACCCACCTCAGGCTCCCAAAGTGCTAGGATTACAGGCATGAGCCACTGCACTTGGCCAAGTTTTTAAATTTTTTGTTTATTATTATTATTATTTTTAGAGACAGGGTCTCACTTTGTCATCCAGGCTGGAATGCAGTGGCACAATCATAGCTTACTGCAGCCTCAGATTCCTGGGCTCAGGTGATTCTCCCACCTCAGCCTCCTGAATAGCTAGGACTACAAGTGTGTGCAACTATGCCCAGCGAATTAAAACAGAAAAAGGTATAGAGTTGAGGTCTTCCTATATTGCCCAGGTTTGTCTTGAACTCCTGGCCTCAAGAAATCCTCCTACTCTGCCTTCCAAAGTGCTGAGATTACAGGCGTGAGCCCACCACACCTTGCCTGTATGGGAGATTTCTAAGTGTCTATTGTTTTCTTTCACAAACAAAAGAAGCTCGTTCAGTCTGGGCCCAGTGGCTCACACCTGTAATCCCAGCACTTTGAGAGGCCAAGGAGGGCCAATTACTTGAGGTCAGAAGTTCGAGACCAGCCTAGCCAACATGGTGAAACTCATCTCTACCAAAAATACAAAAATTAGCCAGTCATAGTGATGTACACCTGTAATCCCAGCTACTTGGGAGCCTGAGGCAGGAGAATTGCTTGACCCCTGGAGGGTGGAGGTTGCAGTGAGCCAAGATCACGCCATTGAACTCCAGCCTGGGCGACAAGAGCGAAACTCCATCTCAAAGAAAAAGTGACTTGATATTAAGAGAAGGATGCAGGCTGGGCATGGTGACTAATGCCTGTAATCCCAGCACTTTGGGAGGCAGAGGCAGGAGGATTGCTTGAGGCTAGGAGTTCAAGACCAGCCTGGGCAACATAGTGAGACCCCATCTCTAAAGAAAAAAAAATTATTTAAAAAAAGTTTTAAAAGGAGAGGGATGCTCTCAATAGGAGACAGAAGGTTTCAGATACTGAAAACAACCAGCCCCAGATGTAAAACAAAATAGACAGTGGCTTGTGGATTTAAATGACATGGTCCCTTCTAAGTGCCGTATTTTCTGGGAACCGCCCCTTGCTTTGGCCCTCAAAGATGTTGCAATGGCTTTGCATGCCACATCCTGACATTTCACGAGCTGGCCCTACTCGGTGGCTCATTCTGTCTGGCCCATGGCCTGTTTCCCTCACATTTTGACATCATTGCTCATGATGTTTCCTCTCTTGCCTAGAGTGTGTTCCCTCTAGGGATGAGCTCCTTCCACTCGTTTTTCAAGGTTCAAGGCACTATCTTGGCTTGGTTACGTGCTCCTTCCATTTTACTCAGTATTTGTTTAGGATCCACAATGGCCCTCAAACTCTTAGTCAATATTCAGTAAGTCTTTGAAAGAGTTTATGTACGTATGTTTGTATGTATGTATTTTTAGAGACGGGGTTGGGTGCAGTGGCCCACGCCTGTAATCCCAGCACTTTGGGAGGCCGAAGCAGGTGGATCACTTGAGGTCATGGGTTTGGGAACAGCCTGGCCAACATGGTGAAACCCCGTCTCTACTAAAAATACAAAAATTAGCCAGGCGTGGTGCCACATGCCTATAGTCCCAGCTACTTAGGAGGCTGAGGCAGGAGAATCGCTTGAACCCAGGAGGCAGAGGTTGCAATGAGCTGATATCGTGCCATTGCACTCCAGCCTGGGTGACAGAGTGAGACTCAGTCTAAAGAAAAACCAGAGATGGGAGCCTCACTTTGTTGCCCCAGGCTGGTCTTGAACTCCAGGATTCAAGAAATGCTTCTGCTTCAGCCTTCCAAAGTGCTGAGATTATAGGCATGAGCCTCCATGCCTGGTCTCAAAAATATTTATTAATATTATTATTATTCAAAATTTTAAAGACAAAAAACCTGAGATTTAAAAAAACCAAGTAATTTTCCTAAAGGCACAAAATCAGTAATCCTGCAAATGAGATTCAGATTTGTATCATCCTACGTGCCAAATACCATGTAGGCCAGACACCAAAAAAGATTATTTGTTGTTTATCTGAAATTTAAATTGAACTAGGGTGTCCTGTATTTTTACTTTTTAAATCGCAATTCTGTGTGTGCCCAAGCATGGGCTGTGGATGGCCCCATCCCTTAGGAATCTAACTCTTCCTTACACAAATTTTTAAACAAATGAAATTGCCAGGTGAGGTGGCTCATGCCTGTCATCCCAGCACTTTGGGAAGCTAAAGCAGGTGGATCACTTGAGGTCAGGAGTTCAAGACCAGCCTGGCCAACATGGTGAAACGCTGTTTCTACTAAAAATACAAAAATTAGCTGGGCTGGTGGTGGACACCTGTAATCCCAGTTACTCGGGGGGCTGAGGCACAAGAATCAGTTGAACCTGGGAGGCAGAGGTTGCAGTGAGTGGTGACTGCACCATTGCCCTCTAGCCTGGGCAACAGAGTGAGACTCTGTCTCAAAAAAAACCAAAAACAGGCCAGGCACGGTGGCTCAAGCCTGTAATCCCAGCACTTTGGGAGGCCAAGACGGGCGGATCACGAGGTCAGGAGATCCAGACCATCCTGGCTAACACGGTGAAACCCCGTCTCTACTAAAAACTACAAAAAAAACTAGCCAGGCGAGGTGGCGGCGCCTGTAGTCCCATCTACTAGGGAGGCTGAGGCAGGAGAATGGCGTAAACCTGGCAGGCGGAGCTTGCAGTGAGCTGAGATCCAGCCACTGCACTCCAGCCTGGGCGACAGAGCGAGATTCTGTCTCAAAACAAAACAAAACAAAACAAAAACAAAAACAAACAAAAAACAAATGAAAATATACACCTAACTTTTGGGTCCTTATTTAAATTTTAGATAAACAGCAAATAATCATTATAACACAGTAAACAGGCTGGGCATGGTGGCTCACGCCTGTAATCTCAGCACTTACGGAGACTGAGGTAGGCAGATCACTTGAGGCCAGGAGTTCAAGACCAGCCTGGCCAACATGGTGAAACCCCATCTCTACTAAAAATACAAAAATTAGTCAGGCACAGTGACTCGTGCCTGTAATCCCAGTGACTTGGGAGACTGAGGCAGGATAATTGCTTGAACCTGGGAGATGGAGGATGCAGTGAGCCGGGATCACACCACTGCACTCTAGCCTGGGTGACAGAGAGAGACTCTGTCTCAAAACAAAACAAAACAAAAGCAAAAGATAGTAAACATATTTTTCTTGACTTCTTCACATCTATTTTTCCAAACAGATTCTTGTTTATATGCAGATAACAAGGAGTTTGCTAAAATAAAAAAACACAGGTGAAGAAACCGAGACACAATGCAGATGTCATAACTCATAGACCAAGACTTGGGATCAAAGCTCCTTCAGACAACGAACATAAAACAGATAATGTAGATCATGAAAGTAGAACAAATAAAAGAGCAAAGTAACGACTAAGAACAATGTTGTTGGTGATAACATGCTCAGATTTTCTGAGCCAGTTCTGAAGATCTTTCAGAAAAAGTGGCTTTCGGGTTGGAACCTAAATAAATTACCCATGCAAATGTGGGGTGGGGCAAGGGTGTGGCTCCCAGACTGGAGGGGTGTGGGTGTAGTGAAGTAGAAGAGGGCAGAGCTGCCCTTCCTTTTTTTTTTTTTCCTTTTTTTTTTTGAGACTGAGTATCACTCTGTCATTCAGGCTGGAGTACAGTGGCACGATCTCAGCTCAGTGCAACCTCCACCTCCTAGGTTCAAGCCATTCTCTGCCTCAGCCTTCCGAGTAGCTGGGATTACAGGCGCCTGCCACCACACCTGGCTAATTTTTTGTATTTTTAGTAAAGATGCGGTTTCACCATCTTGGCCAGGCTGGTCTTGAACCCCTGACCTCGTGATCCACCTGCCTTGGCTTCCCAAAGTGCTGGGATTACAGGTGTGAGCCACTGTGCCTGGACTGCACCGCCCCCCGCCCACCGCAACTTTTTTTTTTCAGGACTAATTACATTATTATTGGGTATTTGGTAAACTCCAAATCCCTTCTTTAAGAGAAGTCAAATCTGAGAGTATAGAGCTTTTGCACAAATGTAAAGAGATTTTCTTTTTGTTTAAAACTTTTTTCTTTTGAGACAGGGTCTTGCTCTGTTGCCCAGGCTGGAGTGCAGTGGTGCGATCTCAGCTCACTGCAACCTCCACCTCCTGGATTCAAGTGATTCTCCTGTCTCAGTCTCCTGAGTAGCTGGAATTACAGAAGCACACCACTATGCTCAGCTAATTTTTGTATTTTTATTACAGTAGAGATGGGGTTTCACCATGTTGGCCAGGCTGGTTTTGAACTCCTAGCCTCATGTGATCCGCCTGCCTCCACTGCCCAAAGTGCTGGGATTACAGGCATGAGCCACCCTGCCTGGCCCTCTATCTGGTTTACCTTTCTATTTTTTTTTTAACATATTTTTATTTTTTGAGATGGAATTTTGCTCTTGTTGCCCAGGTTGGAGTGCAGTGGCATGATGTCAGCTCACTGCAACCTCCGCCTCCTGGGTTCAAGTGATTCTCTTGCCTCAGCTTCCTGAGTACCTGGGATTACAGGCACCTACCACCACACCCAGCTAATTTTTTGTATTTTTAGTAGAAATGGAGTTTCATCATGTTGGCCAGGCTGAACTCCAACTCCTGACCTTAGGTGATCCACCCGCCTCAGCCTCCCAAAGTGTAGGGATTACAGGTGTGAGGCACCGCGTGCGGCCTCTGGTTTACTTTTTTTTTTTTTTTTTTTTTTTTTTTTTTTTTTGAGACGGAGTCTCGCTCTCACCCAGGCTGGAGTGCAGTGACACGATCTCGGCTCACTGCAAGCTCCGCCTCCCGGGTTCATGCTATTCTCCTGCCTCAGCCTCCCGAGTAGCTGGGACTACAGGCGCCCGCCACCATGCCCTGCTAATTTTTTGTATTTTTGGCAGAGACGGGGTTTCATCATGTTAGCCAGGATGGTCTCGATCCCCTGACCTCGTGATCCACCCGCCTCGGCCTCCCGAAGTGCTGGGATTATAGGCGTGAGCCACCGCGCCCGGCCTGGTTTACTTTTAACATAAAGTTTTTAGTCCTCAAGGGCAGAGGATGGAGGAATACACAATTTTACCCCTTACTGTGTGATCCCCGACATGGATAACAAAGCAGGTTGAGTTTAAGTGGAAACCAGAAGCATGCCTCTTTGGCCTGGCATGGTGGCTCACGCCTGTAATCTGAGCACTTTGGGAGGCCGAGGCAGGTGGATCACCTGAGGTCAGGAATTCAAGGCCAACTTGGCCAACATGGTGAAACCCCATCTCTATTAAAAATACAAAAATTAGCCAGGCATGCTGGTGCATGCCTGTAATCCCAGCTACTCAGGAGACTGAGGCACAAAAATCCCCTGAACCTGGGAGGCAGAGGTTGCAGTGAGACGAGATTGCACCACTGCACTCCAGCGTGGGCGACAGAGCGAGACTCCATTCCAAAAAATAAATAAGAGGGTGGGGTTGCACATGACAGTAGCTGCACCACTAGAAAGATGGCGGAGCAAGAGCGAAAAAAAATCCCTTTGGTTCCAGAAAATCTGCAGAAAAAGAGGAAGGCCTATCAAGCCCTCGAAGCCACCCCGGCAAAGCAGGCACTTTTGGCAAAGAAGGAACAGAGAAAAGGAAAAGGGCCAGGTTTAGGTGACTGGAATCATTCCTACGTGATTCCTGGAAGCAGAAACGCGACAAGGTGCCTCTCAGACCACTAGAAGTGAAACCTCATGCCTTGGAATTGCCAGACAAACATTCCTTGGCCTTTGTTGTACGCATCGAAAGGATTGATGGCGTGAGTTTACTGGTGCAGAGAACCATTGCAAGACTTCGCCTAAAGAAAATTTTAGTGGTGTCTTTGTAAAAGTCACCCCCCAGAACCTAAAATGATGCGTATAGTGGAACCTTATGTGACCTGGGGATTTCCAAATCTGAAGTCTGTCCGAGAATTCATTTTGAAACGTGATCAAGCCTCGGTCAAGAATAAGACCATTCCTCTGACAGACAACACAGTGATTGAGGAGCACCTGGGGAAGTTTGGCGTCATTTGCGTGGAAGACCTCATTCATGAAATTGCCTTCCCAGGGAAGCATTTCCAGGAGATCTCATGGTTCTTGTGCCTTTTCCACCTCTCAGTGGCCGGTCATGCTACCAAAAATAGAGTGGACTTTCCTCAAGGAGATGGGCACACCTAGCTATCAGGGTAAACGCATCAATCAGCTTATCCACCAGCTGAACTAGACCCAGGTGTCAAACTGCGATAAATTTTTATCAGTGAAGTAGAAGCATGTGTTTTGTTGTTTGGGGAATTTTTATCAAGTATCTTCAGAGAAGATTATTTCCTGCTTTATCTTCAAAAACTGGAAAGGAGGGGTCAAAGAAAAGGCAGTAGCTGGCTGGGCGTGATGGCTCATGCCTGTAATCCCAACACTTTGGGAGGCTGAGGCGGGGGGATCACCTGAGGTTGGGAGTTTGAGACCAGCCTGACCAACAGGGAGAAATGCCGTCTCTACTAAAAACACAAAAATTAGCCGGGCATGGTGGTGCATGCCTGTTATCCCAGCTACTCGGGAGGCTGAGGCAGGAGAATCTCCAGGCGGAGGTTGCGGTGAGCCGAGATCGCGCCATTACACTCCAGCCTGGGCAACAAGCGAAAGTCCATCTCAAAGAAAAGAAAAGACAGTAGCTTACGTTTATGGCAAGCACCTCTCATCTCAGTCCAGTTCCAAGGAAAAATTCCAGCGTTTTCTACATTGGGTGCTGCGTCGTCTGAAATCAGCACATTCCGTGGAGGAAGGGTCCTGCTTTGTTGCATCTATCCTAGGGTTTAATGTTGGTAAATGAGTCACTCTAGCATTCACACAAGGCTCCCTAAGACTCCTGCAGCAGCTGACCAAGCCCAAGGACATAATTGAATCTGGAGAGTCCTGGGGCCTTGTATTGAAAAAAACTTGAAGTACACATAGGAAGAAAGCCATAAAAGTAAACGTTCACTTGTCTCTGCAAAATAAATAAATAAATAATAAAAGTAAATAAATACTACTCCCCTATTCTTGAAACACTTCTTTTTTTTTTCTAAGAGATGGGGTTTTATGGTGTTGCCCAGTCAGGTCTTGAACTCTTGGGCTCAAACGATCCTCCCACCTCAGCTTCCCAAAGTGCCGGGATTCCAGGTGTGAGCTACCGTACTCGGCCAAAACTCTTTTATGATTCCCAGTTGTACGCTGGATAATTACTAGCATCCATGGTATGTTATGTGAGGTCCTCAATGAACTACCTGTCTGACCTCATTTCTTAGGACTCTACTTCTTATGCCAAAGTGACAGACAGATTTTATTTGTGTTCAAGGACTATCCTCAAGTTCGCCTGGTACGTTGTGTCTGTAGCATGTTTTAGTGACTGCTGCTTCTTCATGTGGCTTTTCTGTTTTTGTACTTAACATTCTTCAGAGGCTGGGCATGGTGGCACATGTCTATAATCCCAGCACTTTGGGAGGCTGACATGGGAGGATTGCTTGAGTTCAGGAGCTTGAGACCAGCCTGGACAACATATGGAGACCTTGTCTCAATTAAAAAAAAAAAAAAAATTCTTCAGATGAAACCCTGAGAATTCCTGTTCTAACTAGCCCTCTTCCAATCACATTCCCAATGAGCCTAAGAAAATTAAGCTCCCTGCCCCATATTTGCTCTGTAGAGAAATACGTAAACACCAGCTGGGCATATCTGGCAACATTTTCAGCAATAAAAACAAAAGTTTGCGTTGTGAAAACCACATTTATTTATTTGGATATGGGACTGGATGGGCCCTTTGGAAATTTTTCTAAACCTCAGTGCCGTTTTTAGCATCTTTTAGAGATGCAAAATAATTTCACTTGGTGGCACAGAAATGGATTATATGTGGCAGAGCCTGGGATGACTGATTTCCCTCCATGGAATTGGCCTGTATTTGGGGTGCAGCTGACAGCTGCCGCACCTCAGCAAATACTGAGAATTCAAAACAGCTTTGCCCAGAGTAGAGGTCCAGAAACTTTTTCTGGAAAGGGCAAAATCGTAAATATTTTAGACTCAAAGTTGTCTGCCACCATTCAAAAACTCTGCCATTGTAGTTCAAAAGCAGCCAGAGACAATAAGTAAATAAATGGCTGTGGGATAAAATTATCTTCATGGATACCGAAATTTGAATTTAAACTTTCTCACGTGTCCTGAAATGCTATTTTTCTTTTGTTTTTTTCCCAATCATTTGAAAATGCAAAAAGCATTCTTAGAGAGCTGTACAGAAATATGTAATGGGTGGATTTGGCCCATGGGCCACAGTTGGCTGACCTCAGCTGGATCAATGACTCTGAAACATCAGCACTCATCCGCATCCGCTTGGAGGGCTTATCTCATTTATTTATTTGAAGCCTACAACTCATAGAATTGGAGGACTTATTTTAATCAAGATTGCCAGGCCTCACCCTAAGGGTGACTTTCTGAGTCAGAATGTCTAAGACACAAGTCCCCAACCCCCAGGCCATAGACCTGTAACCGTGAGTGGCCTGTTAGGAACCAGGCCGGACCGCGGGAGGTGAGTGGCAGGTGAGTGAGCATCGTGGCCAGAGCTCCGGTCAGACCAGAGGCGGCATTACATTCACACAGGAGTGTGAATCCTATCTTGAACTGCAATGCAAAGGATCTAGGCTACGCGCTCCTTGTGAGATTCTGATGCCTGATGATCTCAGGGGGAGCAATTTCATCTCCAAACCATCCCCCATCCCACCACCTCTGCCCTCCGACCGGATTTTGTCTTCCACAGAACTGGCCCTGGTGTCAAAAAGGTTGGGGATCACTGATTTAGGGTGTAGGGTGGAGCTGGAACGACATTCCCTCCATCCCGCCCCATAACCATTTCATTCACAGCATCAAGGGCCTGAACATTTTAAACACATTTCCAGGTGACCCGTTGCTACAGGCCTGTCCTAGAACTCTTTTTTTTTTTTTTTTTTTTTTTTGGAGACAGAGTCTCACTCCATTGCCCAGGCTGGAGTACAGTGGTGGGATCTTGGCTCACTGCAACCTCTGCCTCCCAGGTTCAAGCAATTCTCATGCCTCACCCTCCCAGGTAGAGGGAACTACAGGCACCTGCCACGATGCCCAGCTTTTTTTTTGTATTTTAGTAGAGACGAGGTTTCGCCTTGTTGCCCAGGATGGTCTCAAACTCCTGAGCTCAGACAATCCGCACGGCTTTGTCTGCCAAAGTGCTAGGATTATGGGCATAAGCCGCCGCGCCCGGCCTGGCCTAGACCTCCACAAAGACTGCTGTCTTCTTTCATTCAACAGCTTGACGTTCCAGCCGCAATGACAGTCATGTTGCATAAGGACTGATCCTTCATCAGCTGTGGCTGTGGTACTGAAAGTCAGGGCTGGGCCTCCATCAGAGGGGCCTTGGAGCAAGAGGGAAGCCAGACAAAAAGAAGTATTCCCATCTAGGCAAGCAACAGGTCCAGAAAGAGAATAAGAAGTCGATGCTGGAGCAGCTTGAGTCTTCTAGGAATGCCAGTGAATCAACCACCTAACTCTGGCCTGGGATTGGGTCCTGCCCTGGGTTCAAAGCAGCCTGAGTTCAATGCACTAGAGGGTCAGGAGCAGGCTCTGTAAGGGTAGGGCCTGGGATATGTGTGGGGCCAGGAACAATCTCTCCATGATCTTTGCAAAAACTTTCTTCACCAGAGACAAGGAAAACCAAGATTGTGAAAACAGAATCTAAGTGGAGTTTCCTGCGCCCAGGCTGGAATGCAATGGTGTGATCTCGGCTCACTGCAACCTCCGCCTTCTAGGTTCAAGCAATTCTCCTGCCTCAGCTTTCCAAGTAGCTTTGATTACAGGCGTGTGCTACCACACCCAGCTAATTTTGTATTTGTAGTAAAGATGGGGTTTCTCCATGTTGGTCAGGCTGGTCTCAAACTCTTGACCTCAGGTGATCCGCCTACCTCGGCCTCCCGAAGTGCTGGAATTATAGGTGTGAGCCACCGCACCTGGCCAAGATTGTTTTTAAATTGTGTTTGTTGTTTTAAAAAAAAAAAAAGTTAACTGGCCATGGTGGTGGGCGCCTATAATCCCAGCTACTTGAGAAGCTGAGGCAGGAGAATCGCTTGAACCCGGGAAGCAGAGTTTGAAGTGAGCTGAAATCCCACCATTGCACTCCAGCCTGGGTGACAGAGCGAGACTCTGAGTCAAAAAAACAAACAAACAAAAAAAAACCAAAGGTAAATTGTGTTCGATGTATGCCTTACTTCATGATCATTTTGTGTTTCAAAAGTGCTTTCACAGTGGTATGGGAGCCAGGGCTCTGTGTATCTGATTCTCAGGGCAGCCATGTGGCGGTCGGACCTGACCAATCCCTCCGTGATCCAGGCTCGCATTACTATTATCAGGGAGGAAAAACGTTTCCTCTGCTTTCTTAGGTCCAGTGTCTGGGGATCTGCAAATAAAATTAACAAAAAAACAGCTCAACAGGAGAAAAATAACATCATTTTATTAATGTTTATAAGTACTGCATGAAAGTTCACAAAAAGAAATGAAACTTGAGAAAGCAATTAGGCTCTGGGAATTTATATGCCATTTTATCAAAAGAAAGGAGATCCGGGCGCAGTGAGTGGTTCATGCCTATAATCCCAGCACTTTGGGAGGCTGAGGTGAGAGAACTGCTTGAGCCCAGGAGGTTGAGATCAACCTGGACAACACAGCAAGATCTCTCTCTCTCTTTTTTCTTTTCTTTTTTTTTTTTTGAGACAGAGTCTTGCTCTGTTGGCCAGGCTGGAGTGCAGTGGTGTGATCTCAGCTCACTGCAACCTCCGCCTCCTGGGTTCAAGCAATTCTTGTGCCTCAGCCTCCCAAGTAGGTGGGACTACAGGCACAAGCCAGCACACCTGGCTAATTTTTGTATTTTTTGTAGAGACAGGGTTTCACCATTTTGGCCAGGCTGGTCTTGAACTTCTGACCTTGTGATCCACCGCCCCCCCCCCCGCCTTTGCCTCCCAAAGTGCTGGGATTACAAGCGTGAGCCACTGCGCCTGACCAGCACAGCAAGATCTTACCTCTACCAAAAACAAGAAAAAGAAATTAGTGTGCCTGTAGTCCCAGCTACTCATGAGGCTGAGGTGGGAGGATCCCCTGAGCCCGGGAGTTAGAGGTTGCAGTGAGCTATAATCACACCACTGCAGTCCGGTCTAGATGACAGAGCAAGTCCCTCTCTGGAAAAAAAAAAAAAGAAGAAAAAAAAAGGAGTTTGGGATTTGACAGAAAATAAGTTACAGGAAAGTGACTAGGAAATAAATGGGGAGGCCAGCGAAAGACAAAGGCTATTCTAGTAAGGTATTTCTTTTTATGCAAATTTACCTCGGTGTTGACTCTTTTTCTCCAGTGGAGAGAGTAGCTCTTTGGGGAGGGGCGGGGGAAGTGCCATCACACATAGAAATGTATGCCCTGCTTTTAGGCAGATAAGGGAAGGGCAGAGAACTCTTCCTCCATCTGTTGATTCTCAAGTGCCTTCAACTCAGGATAATCCTTATGCTGAGGCAGTGTATTTGGGGGCGACGTATCCTAAGCCCCTTCATTCCCATCATCACTGGTTTGGGAATCGGCTGGGACATGAATCCTATTTTCCCCACTCCCTCTGTGCCTTTGGTAAAGTTACTTAACATCCTATATGCCTCAGAATTCCGGTGGCTCACGTCTGTAATCCCAGCACTTTGGGAAACCAAGGCGGGTGGATGATGAGGTCAGGAGTTGCACACCAGCCTGGCCAACATGGCGAAACCCCATCTCCTACTAAAAATACAAAAATTAGCTGGGCGTGGTGGTGCGTGCTCATAGTCCCAGCTACTCGGGAGGCTGAGGCAGGAGAACTGCTTGAACACAGGATGTGGAGGTTGCAGTGAGCCAAGATCACACCACTGCACTCCAGCCTGGGAAACAGAGTGAAACTCTGTCTCAAAAAAAGAAAAAAAAAAAAAAATTATGTACTCAGCCAGTGTGGTGACTCATGCCTGTAATCCTAGCACTTTGGGAGGTTGAGGTAGGCGGATCACCTGAGATCAGGAGTTCAAGACCAGCCTGACTAACATAGTGAAACCCTGTCTCTAGTAAAAATACAAAAATTAGCCAGGCGTGGTGGCAGGCCCCTATAATCCCAGCTACTCGGGAGGCTGAGGCAGGAGGATTGCTTGAACCCAGGAGACAGAGGTTGCAGTGAGCCGAGGTCGTACCATTGTACTCCAGCCTGGGCAACAAGAGTGAAACTCTGTATCAAAAATAAAAATAAATAAATAAATAAATAAATCATATACTCAAAGGGAATGAAATCAGCATCTCAAAGAGATATCTGCACTCCCACATTCATGGCAGCATTATTTCCATAGCCAAAATACGACAATTTATGTTCACTGACAGATTAGATTTAAAAATGTGGGATGTATATGTATATGTGTATAGATTTTTTTCTTTATATGGACACAGTGGAATATTAGCCTTAAAAAGAAGGAGATCCTGCCGTGTGTAATATGAATTAACCTAGAAGACATTATGCTGAGTTAAATAAGCCAGACACAGAAATAAAAATACTGCATGATTTGGCTAGGTGCGGTGGCTTAAGCCTTTAACTCCAGCACTTTGGGAGGCCGAGGTGGGCAGATCATGAGGTCAGGAGATTGAGACCATCCTGGCCAACATAGTGAAACCCTGTCTCTGCTAAAAATACAAAAATTAGCAAGCTTTGGTGGCGTGTGCCTGTAATCCCAGCTACTCGGGAGGCTGAGGCAGGAGAATCACTTGAATCAGGGAGTTGGAAGTTGCTGTGAGCCGAGATCGCACCACTCCAGCCTGGCGATAGAGCGAGACTCAGTCTCAATAAATAAAATAAAATACTGCATGATTTCTTTTATACGTGGCATGTGAAAGAAGTTTAATACATAGGAAAAGAATAGAATGAATGGTGGTTACCAGTATAACGGCAGGACTGGGATTTGGGGGAAGAATGGGGAACTGTAGATCAAGGGGTACAAAGTTGCAGTTATGTTGAATGGATGTCTAGGAATCTAGTGTACAGCTTAAGGATTATTGTTAACATTGCATTATATGCTGGAAATTTGCTAAGAGAGTAAATTACTGTATTAATCATTTAAACTATGCATATGCATAGACAAGCATCATGTTGTGGACCTTAAATATGTACAATATAGCTCAAATCCATGACTGCAGCCACAAGGCCTGGCATGGCCTGTTCCACTCACTCCTCTAGCTTCACCTTACACCATCGTCTGCTTTGCTCAGTATCTGTGGCTTGTTCTTACTCTTCTCTTCTTTTTCTCAGGCCCAGGCTTTCCTGTAGTCTTTGTCACCACTGTAGGTCAATTTTAATTTTTGAGCTGTTTGTTCAATCTCTGTTTCTTCTACCAGACTAAACAAGTGTGTGTGCTGAATATTCACCAACCCCGAACACCCGGCATCTGGCGCAGCTCCTAGCACCTGTAGGCGCTTGGAAAATACATGCAGAATGAATGAAAGAATATGAGTGACCAAAGAAGTCATTGGAGAATTTCCCATACTGTAGGCCTGTTGAGGTTGCTTAGCTGGCACTTGATTGAGAAGGCATTGGCAAGCTGGCTTTACTAATAGTTCTTACCACTCACTGTGCCTGTTATCACTCAACAAGCATTGATTAAACACCACTGTGGCCAGTCCCCTGAGCGTGGCATTGTCAGAGGCATGTAAACCAGAGCAACTCCATCTTGAATGAGGCTGGGTAAAATGAGGCTGAGACCTACTGGGCTGTATTCCCAGACGGTTAAGGCATTCTAAGTCACAGGATGAGATACGAGGTTGGCACAAGATACAGGTCATAAAGAGCTTGCTGATAAAACAGGTTGCAGTAAAGAAGCCGGCGAAATCCCACCAAACCCAAGATGGCCATGAGAGTGACCTCTGGTCATCCTCACTGTTACACTCCCACCAGCACCATGACAGTTTGCAAATGCCGTGGCAACATCAGGAAGTTACCCTATATGGTCTAAAAAGGGGAAGAATGAATAATCCACCTTTGTTTAGCATATCATTAAGAAATAACCATTAAAATGGGCAACCAGCAGCCCTCGGGGCTGCTCTGTCTATGGAATAGCCCATTTTCTTATTCCTTTACTTTCCTAATAAACGTGCTTTCACTTTTCTGTATGGACTCGCCCTGAATTCTTTCTTGCACAAGATCCAAGAACCCTCACTTGGGGGTCTGGATCAGGACCCCTTTCCTGGAACAGCACTAGCCATAGCAATGGACACAATGGCCAGAAAGCTCTCACCTCATGAAGTGCCAGGCATTCATAATCAAATTATTTTGTTGCTACTTTGCATTTTGATAGAATTTCCAACTCAGAGGTGAACTGCAAGATTAGTACAAGGAACTTCCCCATGCCCTTCCCTAAGATTCACAAATGAATTTTATTTTGCTCCATTTTGAGAGAAAATTTCCCTTCTAATGTTAAATTTTAATGAACGAGTTTAGAGAAATTTTGGTAAAGAAAACTTTGGAGGTTTAAATGAGTTAGCAATATTTAGTACTGTGGCCAGTTGCTGTGGAATGTTTTATTCATATAATTCCTTTTCTTCCTAATTATGAGTCACTGAGCTAACCATATTGCCTATAAAATGGGGTGACTGCACTCTGAGCATGGTGCTAGGGGAATGAATTAATGATAGTGAAGTGTATTTTAATAATATTTGGTGAAAGACATCATGCACAAATGAAATATGCTTACTCCCTTTTCCCGTCTCTTACAGCTCACAGCTGTGACCAATTTTATTTTCATTACCAGGATTAGCGTACATTTTCCTTGCCTGGTTTCCACTTCCCTCATGGTGGGATCTTGCCCTCACTCTCCCCTCCACCCCCAGCCCCAGCTTCCAACAGTCACATGCGTGAGTGTCCAGCTGCCTTTGCAATTGCATCATGTGTGAGCTCCCGTTGCCATGGCAGCATGAGGGGTTTGGTGGCTGTGTTTTCCTCCATGAAGGTGGCTGCATTCCTCATCTCAGCAGTTCAGCTTTCTGCACTGACCGGCAATTTGACGCCCTTTGGTTAATATTCGTGTCCTATTGGAATTCTTTTAATTTGCCTCGCTACTTTTCCCCCCAACATTTTGTCTCATTCAGGAGAGCCATGTTGCACAATGCAAGGGACACAACGGCCAGAAAGCCCTCACCTCATGAAGCACCAGACATGTATAATCTAATTTTTTTGTCTCATTTAGGAGAGACAATATGAGGTTTCTATTCTTTTTTTTTTTTTTTTTTTTTTTTTTTTTT
>NW_016813202.1:1686807-1690939 GCF_001698545.2 Rhinopithecus bieti
AAGGAAGGAAGGAAGGAAGGAAGGAAGGAAGGAAGGGAGAAAGAAAAGAAAAGAAGCAGCAGTCACTCATTCTAGCCAGGATGGGGCTGTTTGGTCATTTTATGGCTTGGACAATGTTCATGTTTCTGTCTGTGTTCAGACATGATTATGGAGTGGTCTTGTTTTTGTCTTGACTCAGTGTTAGGATTTGGATATGGTTGTTTGGCCCTGCCAAGTCTCATGTTGAAATTTGATCCTCAGTTTTGGAGATGGGGCCTGGTGGAAACTCCTGAGGTCAGGAGTTTGAGACCAGCCTGACCAAGGTGAAACCTCATCTCTACTAAAAATACAAAAATTAGCCGGTCATGGTGGTACCCGCCTGTAGTCCCAGCTACTCCGGAGGTTGAGACAGGAGAATTGCTAGAACCTGGGAGGCAGAAGTTGCAATGAGCCGAGACTGGAGATTGCACCACTGCACCCCAGCCTGGGCTATGGAGCGAGACTGTCTCAAAACAAAACAAAACAAAACAAAATATATATATAGTAATGTCATCTATCACTTTTTATTTATATTCCAGTTTAATCTAGAGATTATATATATACACACACACACCCTTCCATCCTCCAACACAAGTTCCCATCCTCGTAGGGCATAGCTTCCATTCATGTGTAATGGAGTTAGCTGAGCTGTGATACTCAGAATAATACTATGCTTGGTTAAAAGCCTGGAATTCATTCCTCAGACAGGGGGATTTGGAAGGACAGGGATCTTTGCATCTTTTGGACCTCATCAGAGATTGCCTCATAGAAAGAGGGTCCTTCCGTGAATGCTTATTGCCTTTGTGGCCGTGGGTGTTGAAGGAGGTAGAGCAGTGAGGGGCAGAGGGTGGTGATCTTAGAAAGTTGTACGTTTACTCCTCTAAGACTAAATGAGAGGAATTCCTCTCTACCAACCTTTACATGCTTCTAGTCAACTACCCACATGGCAGCTTCACTGCTGAATTTCACACAGTTCACACTGGGTCCACAATGGTACTCTGGGCATCTCCTGAGCATCGTCTCCAGCCTTCTTCTTCTGCTAGTACTTCCCCATCACAAATGACACCATTGAACGACCAGACAGTGGATGAAGCCAGAAACTTAGGTCCGGGGCGGTGGCTCACGCCTGGAATCCCAGCACTTTGGGAGGCCAAGGCAGGTGGATCATTTGAGGTCAGGAGTTTGAGACCAGCCTGGCCAACATGATGAGACCCCATTTCTACTAAAAATACAAAAAATTAGCCAGGTGTGGTGACTCATGCCTGTAGTCCCAGCTACTCGGGAGGCTGAGGCATGAGAATCACCTGAACCCAGGAGGCGGAGGTTGTAGTGAGCCAAGATTGCACCACTGCACTCCAGCCTAAGTGACAGAGTGAGACTCTGTCTCAAATAAAAAAAAAAAAATAAAATAAAATAAGAAACCCCATTCTGGATTTCTCACTTTTCCCAGTGCCACCTCAAATCTGTCAACAAATCCTATCATTTTTTTTCTCCAAGATACGTCTTGATTTCCACAGTTCCCCAGGTGGTCTCTAGTCCCATCTCTACCATCTCTTCCCTGACCTCCGGGCAGTTTCCTACCATTCTCCTAGGGGCACATGTGGCCTCAGTCTGTTATCCACACAACCTTATGCATCCCCTTACTAAACACTCCTCCAGGGCATCCCATCTAATCCCTTTCTCAGGGACTCTTGATCTTGAGAGATCTGGTCCCCACCTGCCTCTCCAAATAGTTCCCTTGTCTGCACTCTTGCTTGCTATGTTCCAGACCCCCTGACTTCCTGAGAGCCATAAAGCAGAGATCACAAACTCGGATGTCTACAAGGCAGCCCTTGCCAATGAGTGATGGAGGGACTGTGGTGGAGTCATGCACCCATACACCCTGTTTCCAATGGAAAGATGCTGCTTAGCCCCAGGAGACTGATGAGTCCCTGTGTGATTCCATAGTGGTCACATTTTCAGATTTTTCATAAGTCAGTACTCCAGCTTTCAAAAGAAATCACTCATGCAAAAAAAAAAATGCTGGCAAAGAATACTAATTCATTTTAAAACACCATGAGATCAAAAGACACCTGTCTAAGGGAACACTGTCTGTGGAAGTCCAGTCTGCATCTTCTGGCCTAGGCCATGCCAAGATCTTTCCCACCACCATAATTTTGCACCCACTGTTGTACAAAGAAGTACAAAAATAGGCTGGGCGTGGTGACTCACACATGTAATCCCAGAACTTTGGGAGGCCGAAGTGCGCGGATCACGTGAAGTCAGAGGTTCGAGACCAGCTTAGCGAACATGGGAAGACCCTATCTCTACTAAAAATACAAAGATTAGCCAGGTGTGATGGTGGGTGCCTGTAGTCCCAGCTACTTGGGAGGCTGAGGCAGGAGAATGGCATGAACCCGGGAAGCGGAGTTTGCAGTGAGCGGAGATTGCACCACTGCACTCTAGCCTGGGTGACAGAGCAAGACTCTGTCTCAAAAAAAAAAAAAAAAAAAATTGAGAGCAAAGTTGACAGTTATTTGACAGAGTAGTTTTGTCTCTTGAATATGAGAATATAAAATTGGGTCTTGGATTTATTATGAGTCAACAATTTTCTGTAAAATACCAGACAGCAAATATTTTAGGCTTGAGGGCCACATGGTCTTTGTCATATCCAACTCTGCTGTTGCAGTGAGAAACATGAAATTGAGCATACTATGAACAAGCAAGTGTGGCTATGTTCCAATCACACTATTTATGATGACTGATATTTGAATTTTTTTTGAGACGGGGTCTTGCTCTGTAGCCCAGGCTTGAGTGCAGTGGCTTGACCACAGCTCATTGCAGCAGCAAATTCCTGGGCTCAAGTGATCCTCCTGCCTCAGCCTCCCAAAGTGCTGGAGGTGTGAGCCACTGCACCCGTACTGAATTTCACATAATTCTTACATGTCATGAAATCTTTTTATTTTGTACCAACCACATTAAAATGTGAAAACATTCTAAGCTTATAAACTATAAACAATCAGACTGTAGACTTGATTTGGGCCCAGGGACATTGTTGGTTATGTAATATCTGCTCTGTATAAGTTTAAAATTTTTACTTGAGGCGTCGGGTGTGGTGGTTCACACCTGTAATCCCAGCACTCTGGGAGGCCGAGGTGAGCGGATCATGAGGTCATGAGATCGAGACCATTCTGGCTAACACGGTGAAACTCCATCTCCACTAAAAATACAAAAAATTAGTTGGGCGTGGTGGGCACCTGTAGTGCCAGCTACTCGGGAGGCTGAGGCAAGAGAATGGTGTGAACCCAGGAGGCGGAGCTTGCAGTGAGCCAAGATCGCGCCACTGCACTCCAGCCTAGGCGACAGAGCAAGACTCCATCTCAAAAAAAAAAAAAAAAAATTTACTTGAGGCAATTGTTATCACATTTCATGTATTTCACATCAGATTAGAAATTTGTAAAAACCGAAAAACCAGTCCCTACAACGTATAATTTAGGAAGCCTTGCCCTGTGTCTCAGATCTAATGCCACCTCCTTAAAGAGGTGTTCCTGAGCCAATATATCAAAAGCAGTTTCAATCACTGATTAGTAAAAGAGGAGTTTGTTTCTGTTTCTGGTATGATAATGGCTTTGTGTCTAGGTCTCAGAATATACGTACGAAAATCGTTTTTAAAAAATAGAGACAGAGTCTTGCTATATTGCCCAGGCTGGCCTCAAACTCCTGGGCTCAAGCAAATCTCTTGCCTCAGATTCCCAAAGTGCTGAGATTACAGATGTGAATAACCACACCCAGGTCATACTAAAATCTTTATGGGTGAAATGATATGGATTTGCTTCAAAATAATTGGAGAGGAGTAAATTAGTGGGTTGTAGACAGTACAAAATTAGCTACTTATTGAAGACTGTTAAAGATGCATGGTGGGTATTTATTATCCTTCTAGAAACTTCTGTGTATGTTTGAAATACTCCATAATAAAAGGTTACAAAATAGACCTGATGTGGTGGTGCCTGCCTATAATCTCAGCACTTTGGGGAGGCTGAAGTGGATCACTTGAAGTTACAGTGAGCTATGATTGTGCCACTGCATTCCAGCCTGGGCCACAGAGTGAGACCCTGTCTCAAAACCAAAAAAAAAA
>NW_016813202.1:1691341-1695663 GCF_001698545.2 Rhinopithecus bieti
AGAGAAAAAAAGAGAAAAAAAAAAAAAAAAAAAAAAAGGAAAGAGAAAAGAAAAGTCACAAAATTGGTTTCATTCTCTTCCTTTTCCCCCAACCTATGTTTTGTTTTGTTGTTGTTATTTGAGATGGAGTCTCGCTCGGTCACCCAATCTCTGCTCGCTACAACCTCTGCCTTTTGGGTTCCAGTGATTCTCATGCTTCAGCCTCCCAAGTAACTGGGACCAGACGTGTCTGCCACCACGCCCGACTAACTTGTTGTAATTTTAGAGGAGATGAGGTCTCAAACTCCTGACCTTAGGTGATGCGCCCGCCTCGGCCTCCCAACGTGCTGGGATTACAGGCGTGAGCCACCGCGTCTGGCCTCTGCTTTGTTGTGTTAGTTTTCTTTATCGACTTCATCACAATTTAAGATGGTTTTGGTTTTAATCTACCTTCCCCCGCACCCGACCAATTATCTCATTCTTAAAGAAGTCTCTGAACCAAAAAGTTTACAACTATTTCTCTCCTTTAATATTTTTGGACCATCCCGGCTAACATAGTGAAACCCAGTCTCTACTAAAATTACAAAATATTAGCCAGGCGTTGCAGCGGTCACCTGTGGTCCCAGCTACTCGGGAGGCTGAGGCAGGAGAATGGTGTGAACCCAGGAGGTGGAGCTTGCAGTGAGTCAAGATCGCTCCACTGTGCTCCAGCCTGGGTGACAGAGTGAGATTCTGTCTCAAAAAATAAAATAAAATAAAATAAATGAAGATATTCATAACTGTTCAATCTATGTAGTGGTTTATTGAGGCTCCTTGTATATACTATTTTTCTATTGCTTAGCATGCTTTAACATGTTCATTAAAACATGTCTTTTAATGAGGAAAAGTTTATGTATTAGATTTTCATCTCAGTGAATGTAGACTCTCATTTTAAAAGTTTTTATTTGGGGCCGGGTGCCGTGGCTCATGCCTGTAATCTCAGCATTTTAGGAGGCTGTATTAGTTTTCTTTATCCACTTCATCACAGTTTAAGATGGTTTTGGTTTTCATTTACCTTCCCCAACACCCAGCCAATTTTCCCATTCTTAAAGGAGTCTCTGAACCAAAAAGTTAACAATTTCTCTCCTTTAATATTTTTGGACCATCTGGTGATCGGGTGGATCACCAGAGGTCAGGAGTTTGAGACCACCCTGGCCAACAAGGTGAAACCCCATCTCTACTAAAAACACAAAAATTAGCCAGGTGTGGTGGTGCGAACCTGTAATTCCAGCTACTTGGGAGGCTGAGGTGGGAGAATCACTTGAACCCGAGAGGTGGAGGTTGCAATGAACTGAGATCATACCACTGCACTCCAGCCTGGGGGACAAAGTAAGGCTGTCTCAAAACAAACAAACAAAAAGCAAGTTTTCATTTAGGAGAGACACAGATTCCTGAGAAATAGGGTCAATGTTCCCTGATCTCATCTAAAAAATAAACTCAGGGCTGGACGCAGTGGCTCACGCCTGTAAACTCAGCACTTTGGGAGGCCAAGGCAGGTGCATAACCTGAGGTCACAAATTCAAGACCAGCATGGCCAAAGTGGTGAAACCTCGTCTCTACTAAAAATTAAAAAATTAGGGCTGGGTGTGGTGGCTCATGCCTGTAATCCCAGCACTTTGGGAGGCCGAGGTGGATGGATCACAAGGTCAGGAGTTCGAGACCAGCCTGGCCAAGATGGTGAAACCCCGTCTCCACTAAAAATACAAAAATTAGTCGGGTGCAGTGGTGGGCACCTGTAATCCCAGCACTCAGGAGACTGAGACAGGAGAATCGCTTGAACCCAGAAGGCGGAGATTGCAGTGAGCTGAGATCACACCACTGCACTCTAGCCTGTGTGACAGAGCAAGACTCCATCTCAAAAAAAAAAAAAAAAAAAAGTTAAAAAATTAACTGGGCATGGTGGCAGGCACCTGTAATCCCAGCTACTTGGGAGACTGAGGCAGAAGAATCTCTTGAAGCGAGGAGACAGAGGTTTCAGTGAGCCAAGATCTTGCCATTGCATAGCAGCCTGGGCAACAAGAGCAAAATCTGTCTCAAAATAAATAAACAAACAAAATGAAAAAAAAAAACCTCAGAAAAATGATTCATACCCTCAGTATCTGATGTTCAATTAAAATTAATACTAACTTTTTTATAGAAAGAAATATTTAATGAAATCTAAGAGTTTTATGTTACTTATTGCAGGTTGTTGTTTGAAGACCAAATGAAAGACTACTAGAGATCAAATGCTCCAGTTCCCCACCTCCAAAAATCAGCGATCCTCCTTCTCTTTAATTCACTTACTCCATAAAGAGCAGCTAGTATTTTCTTTTTCTTTTTTCTTTCTTTTCTTTTTTTTTTCTTTTTCCTTTTTTTTTTTTTGAGATGGAGTTTCACTCTTGTTGCCCAGGCTGAAGTGCAATGGCGCAATCTCGACTCACCTCAACCTCTGCCTCCTGGGTTCAAGTGATTCTCCTGCCTCAGCCTCCCAAGTAGCTAAAACTATAGGCATGTGCCACCCACGCCCGGCTAATTTTGTATTTTTTAGTAGAGACAGGATTTCACCATGTTGGCCAGGCTGGTCTCAAACTCTTGACCTCAGGTGATCTGCCCACCTCGGCCTCCCAAAGTGCTGGGATTATAGGCGTCAGCCACCGCACCCATCGTAACTAGTATTTTCACCATGCCGGGGGGGAACAAGATCACTGGAGGGTCTCACATCAACAATGAAATTCCCTGATCAGGAAGTAACATATGTCACTTCTGCTTACCATACAACGACCAGAACTAGTCACATGATCTCATCCAGCCTAGTGCTAAGAAACACAATCCTACATGGGTGTGGTGGCTCATACTTGCAATCTCAGCCCTTTGGGAGGCTTAGGCAGAGGATCACTTGAGGCCGGTAGTTTGATACCAGCCTAGGTAATATATGGAGACCCTGTCTGTACAAGATAAAAAAAAAAAAAAATTAGGTGCGGTGGTGCAAGCCTGTGGTCCTAGCTACTCTGGAGGCTGAGGTGGAAGGATTGCTAGAGCCCAGGAGTTCAAGGCTGCAGTGAGCTCTGATTGCAACACAGTGCTCCAGCCTCAGCTGAACTTCTCTTTTGTAAAACTGATTACTGACTTCTCTTTTATTTCATGCGCCTAAAATCTCTTGGCCCAGCAGTTTCTGCCATTCACGTGATTTCAGTGGAAAATGTGTGCCTATGTGAGAAATTTGGGGATGGGGCAGGGGATGAAGGTAGTCTTAAAATGAAACAGGATGATGTAACAGCTGCCTGACTTGGTGTCTAGTCACACCCCTTCATCTCTTCTATTTTAAAAAATATATGTATATTATTAAGATAAAAGAGGCCAGGCACAGTGGCTCACGCCTGTAATCCCAGCACTTTGGGAGGCCACGGTGGGTGGATCACCTGAGGTCAGGAGTTCAAGACCAGCCTGGCCAACATGGTGAAGCCCCTTCTCTACTAAAACAAAAAAATTACCCGTGGCACATGCCTGTGATCCCAGCTACTCGGGAGGCTGAGGCAGGGGAATTGCATCCAGGAGGTGGAGGTTGCAGTGAGCCGAAATCGTGCCATTGCACTCCAGCCTGGGTGACAAGAGCAAGACTGCATCTCAAAAAAAAAAAAAAAAAAAAAACCGGTAAAAGAAATTAAGAATATTAAATACTCTTAATTAAGTGCTCCTAATTTACTATTAAGTACTAGAGAGTATTTAATAAGCCAAAAGGAAGACAATAAAATTTCCCAGAATCCCACCAGTCAGTATAATTTAGTGATTTATTCATTCAACTATTACTTGAATGTCTACTCTGCAGGAGGCGCCGTGCAGGCTGTTAGGCACCTGATTGCAAACAAGAGTCCATGACCTGATATGCTCTATCATTTAAAGCAGGAGTCAGCAAATGATGACCCATTGGCCAAATCCTACCCACCAAAAGAGGTGGTAAATATAATGGCTGCTTTTTACACTATAATGACACAATTGAGTAGTTACAACAGAGACCACATGGACCCAAAATCCTAAAATATTTACCAGTGCACTCAAGCCTGGGTGACAGAGGGCGACTACTTCTCAAATGTCACCTGAGGTCAGGAGTTCGAGACCAGCCTGGCTAACATGGTGAAACCCCGTCTCTACTAAAATAATACAAAAATTAGCTGGGCTTGGTGGCACAAACCTGTAATCCTAGCTTCTCAGGAGGCTGAGGCAGGAGAATCATGAACCTGGGAGGCAGAGGTTTCAGTGAGCTGAGATTGTGCCACTGCACTCCAGCCTGGATGACAGAGTGAGATTCTGTCTCAAAAAAAAAAAAA
>NW_016813202.1:1696074-1726761 GCF_001698545.2 Rhinopithecus bieti
AAAAAAAATTAGCCGGGTGTGGTGGTGGATGTCTGTAATCTCAGCTACTTAAGGGAGGCTGAGGCAGGAGAATCACTTGAACCTGGGAGGCAGAGGTTGCCGTGGGCTGAGATCGCACCACTGCACTCCAGCCTGGGAGACAAGAGCCAAACTCTGTCTCAAAAAAATAATAATAATAAAATAAAATTAATTAAAAAATTGTTGTTAAGATGGGGTTGCTCTAGGTTGTCCAGGCTGGTCTTGGAACTTCTGGGCTCAAGCAATTCTCCCTCCTCCACCTCTCAAAGTGCTAGGATTCAATCTTCAGCTTTCTGGAAGCGTTCACCTCAAGACCCCTTAATTTATCTACCAGCCAATGTTACCAGTCACTTCCTGTCCACCTCAGCCCCTCACCTCACAGTTAATCTCAATATCATGACACAGTCCAGTAAGACTCACCTCTCACTTTAAATCATTAAAGAACAGTCGAAATTTATTGAAAGTTTCTCAGGGATGAAGAGGAGGGGCTTACACAACAGGGATGAAGAGGAGGGGCTTACACAACAGGGATGAAGAGGAGGGGCTTCACAACAAAATGAAATTTTGAGTATTCTTTCCCCTGCCCCGACTCCAATGTTTCATTACATACATCCATGGCCCAAAATGTTTTAAATTAAAAAATTGAAAACCTCCCCTTGCTCCTCACCATGCCCTCTTTCCTCCCCACCCTTAGTCCTTGTCCTCTGTGTCCCTTTATCCCTTTATGCAGAAGTAATCTTAGCCTCTTGTGATTTAATTTTTCCTGTCATTTTGAATGTTCGGGTGGAGAAGGGGAGTGGAAGTTACAAGGAAGAGGGGACAAAGGTGTGTTGGGGAAGGTTTATCTCATAATATATTTACAGTACTTTAGAAAAAAAGAAAGTGGGCTAGGTGGGGTGGCTCATGCCTGTAATCCCAGCAGTTTGGGAGTCCGAGGTGGGCGGATCCCCTGAGATCAGGAGGTTGAGACCAGCCTGGCCAACATGACGAAACCCCATCTCTACTAAAAATACAAAAATTAGCTGGGTGTGGTGGTGGGCTCCTGTAATCCCAGCTACTTGGGAGGCTGAGGCAGGAGAATTGCCTGAACCCAGGAGATGGAGGCTGCAACGAGCCAAGATCGTGTCACTGCACTCCAGCTTAGGCCACAGAGTGTGACTCTGTCTCAAAAAAGAAGGCTGGGTGTGGTGGCTCACGCCTGTAATCCCAGCATTTTGAGAGGTCGAGGCAGGTGGATCACCTGAGACCAGGAGTTCAAGGCCAACCTGGTCAACATGGCGAAACCCTGTCTCTACTAAAAATACAAAAATTAGCCATGTGTGATGGCAGGCGCTTGTAATCCCAGCTACTCGGGAGGGTGAGGCAGGAGAATTGCTTGAACCCGGGAAGCCGAGGTTGCAGTGAGCCAAGATGGTGCCACTGCACTCCAGCCTGGGTGACAGAGCGAGACTCAAGAAAGCTACTTTTGATACCTTGAGGCAACCCAGATGAGACTCCACTTTAAATTTATAAGCAAGAACTTGAGTGCCTTTGTCCACAGCTCCTGCGTGTTCAGATGGGTTCTGATGGAATAGCACTCCCCTCGGCCATCAGCGTCCTCCATCAGGCCTGTCTCCACCTGGATCCTGTAGGGCAGACAGAGGCCCAGCTCACCCTTCTCAGCCTCTTCCTTGAACTGCTGCATGCAGTCCAGGAAGGCCACCATCGCGCGGTCGAACTTGTTATTGAGGAAAACATCCTGCCCCCCATAACAGAACAACTGGAGCTCAGTGCGGTCATCTGTTAAAGGCTTCAGATAGGAATGGTCTCCGCAGGGCATGAGTCGATACCTCTGAAACTGCAGTCCAATTGTATTGGCCAGGGCAAGGAGCAGCAAAGCCGCCTGTCCCCAGGCAGCGTTAATCTCATTCCAGCCCACAGGGACAGTGGGGAGGCAGCCCAACCTGAATTTATTGATGACGCCCAAGGAGCCCTCCACCCAGATCTCAAACGTGGCAGTGAAACAGTTGATTTCCTTCAACCGGTCCATCTGGACCCTGGCATATTGCAGCTGGTTCTCCACGTTCCCCAGCTGGTCAAGCAGTTCCAGCTGCTGCCACTTCAAGGCACTGTAGTCCCTGTAGTACTGCCTCTCCTGCTGATCCAGCTCCGCAGCCTCTGCCTGGGCTGCCTCAAGATCCGTGGCTGCTCTTGCATTGTTCCTGTCCACATCCTCCAGCTCCTGCACCAGCCTGGCCTCCTCCAGCTCCAGGTCCCGCAGCTCCGCCCGCAGCGCCGCCGTCGTCTCGTCCTCGCTGGTCGCCAGCATCCCGGTCTCCAGGCAGCGTTGGTAGTTCTGACTCTCAGCTTCTGTGAGAGCGAGCTGGATGTCCAGCTGCTCTAGAAGACTGTCGGTGCACTCTTCACACAGGGGATGGTCCACATCTTCTTGGCCAGAGACGATGTCAAAAATGTCCCCAGCTGCCTTTTGGATGCTACTGAGCGTTTGCATGGGGCCAAGGTCCCCCAGCAGGGTGAAGATGTTGGCATGGTCCTTGGACACACTGCCATCACCTGGAAGGGGTCTGCTAGAGGCGCCGTCCTGTTGTTCCTCAACATCTGTCACCTCCCTGGTGGTGGCGCCGGGCTCCCGGGTGTCTGCGGGCTCAGCCTGCCCAGAGGTGAGCGCCGGGGCTGCAGGGAGGCTCCCGGACTCCGAGGAGCAGCTCAGCCTTAGAGCCTGGTGGCAGCGGTGGCACAGGAAGCGGATGGAAGACATGGCGGAGGGCCTGACTCCCGCCTTGAGTCTAATTTTCCTCTGGCTCCCAGTTGCTTATCATTTTATAGCTTTTCGAGTCTTTCTAGGAAAGTGATCCTTTTAAAATGCATATATCATCTTGTCACTCTCCTACTGAAAATCCTACAATGGTACCCTCCCTCGGTACCTGTAGACTCCCTTCAGCTCCTTACAGGCCCGGGATTATTTCCAAAAGGAAAATCTGATCATCTCCTTTTCCTCCTGTACCACGTCCAAGGCACGCCTTAAGAGTAATCTTGCTAAAACTAAAATCTCATCATGGCACTGCCCTCCTTAAAGTGTTTAACACTCTTATCTAACCTTAAGATCAAGTCCAATCAACTTTGGCCGAGGGCGTTGGCTCACGCCTGTAATCCCGGTACACTGGGAGGCCGAGGCGGAAGGATCGCTGGAGGCCAGTAGTCCCAGAATACCCTGGGCTACACAGGCAGACCCCTTCTCTACAAAAAGTGAAAAAATTAGCCAGGTGGGGTGGCCGCTTACAGTCCCAGCTACTTAAAAGGGTGAGGTGGGAGGATTGCTTCAGAGCTTGAGGTTGCAGTGAGCTAGGGTCCACTCCACTCCTGCCTGGGCAACAGAGTGAGACCCTGTCCCCAACCCCGACCCCCTCATCCCCATGCCCCTTTTACACACACACACACATACATATTTGAAAGAAAATAAAAGTTCGGGCTGGGTGCGGTGGCTCACACCTGTAATCCCAGCACTTTGGGAGGCCGAAGTGGGTGGATCACCTGAAGTCAGGAGTTGGAGACCATCCTGGCGAATATTGCGAAATCCTGTCTCTACTAAAAATACAAAAATTAGTCGGACATAGTGACAGGTGCCTGTAATCCCAGCTACTCAGGAGGCTGAGGCAGGAGAATCGCTGGAACCCAGGAGGTGGAGGTTGCAGTGAGCTGAGATCACACCACTTTACTCTAGCCTGGGTGACAGAGAGAAACTCTGTCTCAAAAAAAAAAAAAGGAAAGTTCAATCATTTTAACCTAACACCAACGCGGGGCCCGTCTTCCTGGCTTCTTCTCTCCCCATTTCCTGCTCTCCTGAGCCATGGGCTCCTCTGTGTCCCTGCATGCTAGTTGCATTTCGGTTTTATCCAGCATGTAACTTTGTTGCCTCTGACTGGAACACTCTTCCTTCCCCTCTCCACCTGGCCAAGTCACTCATCCTCTAGGGCTGATTAATTGCTAAATCCACAGTGTACAGTAGATTATTGTTTTATGTTTTTTGAACAATTGATCTGTCTCCTAATCAATTGTGGTTGCCTCTCATGTTTGGCCCATGAGGAGGTTCTAGGGAATAATGAAGGATCTGAAAAGGGGTAAGGGCTCTGCAGTCAACTGCTAGAGGATGCTTATGTTATTGATTCAGGAATATTTCAGAGAGGACATTTTCTCCAAGAACCTTCTCTGGCTCCCAATTTAAGGCTGTCTGCTCTGTGACAAATTTTTTTTTTTTTTTCCAGATGGAGTCTCTCTCTGTCACCCAGGCTGGGGTGCAGTGGCACAATCTCCACTCACTGTAACCTTCGTGTCCAGGGTTCAAGTGATTCTTGTATCTCAGCCTTCTGAGTAGCTGGGACTACAGGCGTGTACCACCCCGCCCGGCTAATTTTTGTATTTTTAGTAGAGCTGGGCTTTTGCCATGTTGCCCAGGCTTGTCGAACTGTTGACCTCAAGTGATCCCCCTGCCTTGGCCTCCCAAAGTGCTGGGATTACAGGCATGAGCCACTGCACACCTAGCCACAATTAACTTCTCTTTTGTGTTTTTGGTTTTTTTTTAGACAGTCTCCCTCTGTCACCCAGGCTGGAGTGCAGTGGTGCAATTACTGGCTCACTGCAAACTCCACCTTGGAGTTCAAGCGATTCTCCTGCCTCAGCCTCCCCAGTATCTGGGACTATAGGCACACACCACCATGCCTGGCTAATTTTTGTATTTTTGGTAGAGACGGGGTTTCACCAAGTTGGCCAGGCTAGTCTCGAACTCCTGGCCTCAAATATTCTGCCCACCTTGACATCCCAGAGTGCTGGGATTATAGGTGTAAGCCACCTTGCCCAGCCTATTTTTTCAATTGTTTTGTTTAGATGCAGTCTCACTGTGTTACCCAGGTTGGGGTACAGTGGCACAATCACTGCTCACTGCAGTCTCCACCTCCCAGACTCCAGTGATCCTCCCACCTCAGTATCCCGAGTACCTGAGACTACAGGCAATGTCACCACACTGGGCTCATTTTGTTTTTTTAATTTTTGTTGTTGTTGTTAAGACGGGACCTTGCTATGTTGCCAAGACGGGACCTTGCTATGTTGCCAGGGCTAGTCTCGAACTGGCCTCAAGCAATCTTCCCTCACCTCAACCTCCCAAAGCACTGGGATTATAGGCATGAGCACTTGGCCAAGTACTTGCTTTAAGCAAAAACCTATGAGCCTCTAACCTGTAGTTATTGACGTGGTGGGGTAGTGCATAAAATAAACACACACAGAAGGATCCACATTCCTCATCTGCAGGAAACCACGGTAAGGGGTGAAAAGTTAGCTACTCCTCCTAGAGTCCAGCAGGAGGCAGCCTGCCAGTAACATCTATTATTCTGGCAGGAGGAGGCTCTGTGGGCTGAGGGAAGGCAGGAAGCCATCCTTCACATTCACTGGGGAGTGGCCGTGGACTCCACACGTTTCAGCACATCAGGCAGTTGTGCTACATTGAACCACACATGGAGGAAAATGTGGAAGGAAAACATATGAAGGAAACAGTCTCCACTGGCCACCCTTTACTGTAGTCTTCAAACCCCATTTAATCCATGTTCCCATCATGGCAGCAGCATCAGTTTACATCTTTTTTGTTTTGTTTTTTTTTTTTTTGAGACAGAGTCTCACTCTGTTGCCCAGGCTGGTGTGCAATGGTGTGATCTCGGCTCACTGCAACCTCTGCCTCCCGGGTTCAAGCGATTCTTCTGTCTCAGCCTCCCGAGTAGCTGGGATTACAGGCGCCCACCACTACGCCCAGCTAACTTTTTTTTTTAGTAGAGATGAGGTTTAGACATGTTGACCAGGACTGGTCTCGGACTCCTGACCTCAAGTGATCCGCTCACCTTGGCCTCCCAAAATGCTGTGTTTACAGGTGTGAGCCACCGCCGCTGGCCTATCAATTTACATGGTACCACTTGATCCTTCCTGTGATCTTTCACCCAGTATTCTCTTTTGTTTCTTTCTCTTTTTTTAAATTGTTTTCTCACCCAGTATTATACCTGAACCTCAAAACCACTGGGAGGTGGGTAGGTAGACAGTACATCCCTACTTTCTAGTAAGGAAACTAAGGTGTGGAGAAATTAAACAATTAGTCAAAATGTCTCTCTAGCCCTCCTGACCTCTCAGAAATACCCCAGAGTCAGTAGGTAACATGAGCATCCTCTAGAAGTTGACTACAGAGTCCCCTACCTCTGTCCAGGTCATTCACTATTCCACAGAAACTGTCAAGTGGATCAAATGAGGCTACCCCATAATTGATCAGAAGACAGCTCAATTGCTGAAAAAGCTTAAAGCAATAATCCTCCATTTGCTATGAATTTAGCAATAAGGGTTACACAGTACTGCAAAGGGGTGCATGGTGCCCTCTGGGTGTTAGCCCTGGGGTCACATTTTTATTTTATTTTTTGAGACAGAGTCTTGCTCTGTCACCCAGGCTAGAGTGCAGTGGCGTGATCTCAGCTCACTGCAACCTCTGCCTCCTGGGTTCAAGTGATTCTCCTGCCTCAGCCTCTGGAGTAGCTGGGATTACAGGCACCCGCCACCATGCCCAGCTAATTTTTGTATTTTTAGTAGAGAGGGGGTTTCAACCATGTTGGCCAGGCTGGTTCTCGAACTCTTGGCCTCAAGTGATTCTCCCACCTCAGCCTCCCAGAGTGCTGGGATTACAGGCGTGAGCCACCACGCCCGACCCCTGGGGTCAAAGTTGGAAAGGATCCTCACAGAATCTGTCTTTCCTCACCCTGACACTTCTCCCTACAGGGTTGAGGAGCAGCAGAATGAGGTTTAAACTGCTTTCAATGCTGTGGTCAGTTCTGAGTCCTGATTCATTCCCCGGAAGTAGAATGGCAAAGTAAATTCACTGGTAATGGCTATGCCTTATTTTAATTATGCTTTCATGAAAACCAAACAAAAATGGAGCCACAGATGACTCCTTTTGAGCTGGAGTCAGCCCAGAGGGACAATGCCACAGGCTAAGGGAATATGGTGGGGAAGGGGAGTGGGAATTCTTTCCGTTATCCAACTGAATAATGCCTCCAGGATACTCCAAAATCTATCTGTAAAGCCCTTCTTCAGTGAAGAAGCGAATCAGTGCAGCTGAATGAAGCGTTGCTCTCAGTTGGAAAGGAAATCCCTTCTTATTTCTGGAGATTTCCCCCTTCAATTCCTTCCTTCTCACAAGATCGGGTGCATTCAGGGTGGTATGGCAATAGACATCAATTCCTGCCTTCTGTTTCCAAGATCTCATTGTTTTATTTTTTATTATTATTATTATTTTTGACAGAGTTTCCCCCTTGTCCAGGCTGGAGTGCAGTGGCATGATTTCAGCTCACTGCAACCTCCGCCTCCTGGGTT
Source organism: Rhinopithecus bieti (assembly GCF_001698545.2). Taxonomy (NCBI): domain Eukaryota; kingdom Metazoa; phylum Chordata; class Mammalia; order Primates; family Cercopithecidae; genus Rhinopithecus; species Rhinopithecus bieti. Next base: position 1,703,485 of record NW_016813202.1, read on the forward strand.
CAAGCGATTCTCCTGCCTCAGCCTCCTGAGTAGCTGGGATTACAGGCATGCACCACCATGCCAAGCTAATTTTGGTGTTTTTTGTAGAGACAGGGTTTCACCATGTTGGCCAGTCTGGTCTCGAACTCCTGACCTCAGGTGATCCACCCGTCTAGGCCTCCCAAAGTGCTGGGATTACAGGCATGAGCCACCGCGCCTGGCCCAAGATCTCATTCTTGAGGGGTTGGGGAAGCCGAGAGGGAGAATTCTTTGGATCAAAGTGTATGTGGGCCAGGGTTTTTGTGCACTACTATGTTGCCAGCACTTAGGTGAATTATCTTGATCCTCAACTCTCCTTCCAAACTTCACTTATTTCCTTGGGTTCCTTTGCCACAAAACCCTGGGAGGGATTTGTCTGTACTCACTGTCTCCAATTCCTCTCTGCACGTTTCCTCTTTTTTTTTTTTTTTTTTTTTTTTTAAATGGAGTCTCTCTTCGTTGCTCAAGCTGGAGTGCAGTGGCGTAATCTTGGTTCACTGCAACCTTCACCTCCTAGGTCTAAGTGATTCTTCTGCCTCAGCCTTTCAGTAGCTGGGATTACAGGTGCACGCCACCACACCTAGCTAATTTTTGTATTTTTAGTAGAGATGGGGTTTTACCATGATGGCCAGGCTGATCTTGAACTCCTGTCCTCAAGTGATCTGCCTGCCTCGGCCTCCCAAAGTGCTGGGATTACAGGTATAAGCCTCTGCACCCGGCCGCACATTCCCTCTTAAATCCACCTAATCCGTCTTTATCCTCACCACTCCATGGAAACCCCTCTTACTAAGGTCACATATGCTATCCATGTTGTTAACTTTCTCAGACTAGGAAGCAAGGTCTTCAGCTAGAAGTAAGGGTAGGAAAGAGAGAACACGTGTGACAGTTACCTAGGAGAGTGAAGGGATTAGAGAGGCAGGATGGTTGCTGGTCAGGTGGAAACATCCATATGCGACTTGCTGTCAGGAGTGGGTGTGCAGCCACAATCAACTGTGTGAATGTTGCCCAGCAAGCCAGACTAAACCAGGGAGACTCGGGAGGAGGAGGTGGAAGCAGGGGATGAGTAGGAAGGCTGACTGCCTTCTTTTCTTTTCTTTCTTTTCTTTTTTTTTTTTTTTTTAATGAGGAGAGAACGGCAATCATTTACAATGTTTAAGAATGAAAAGCCAGCCGGGCACAGTGGCTCACGCATGTAACCCCAGCACTTTGGGAGACTGAGGGGGGCGGATCACGAGGTCAGGATATCGAGACCATCCTGGCTAACATGGTGAAACCCCATCTCTACTAAAAAAATACAAAAAATTAGCCAGGCGTGGTGGCGGGCACCTGTAGTCCCAGATACTCAGGAGGCTGAGGCAGGAGAATGGCGTGAACCCAGGAGGCGGAGCTGGCAGTGAGCCGAGATCATGCCACTGCACTCCAGCCTGGGTGACAAAGCGAGACTCCATTTCAAACACACAAACAAAAAGAATGAAAAGTCAATTAAGAAGAGGACTGAGCTTGGGCAACATGGTGAAACCCTGTCTCTACAAAAAATACAACAACAAACATATTAGCTGGGTGTGGTGGCAGAGACCTGTAGTCCCAGCTACTTGTGAGGCTGAGGTGGGAGGATTGCTTGAGCCTGGAGGTCAAGACTGCAGTGAGGTGGAATTGTGCCACTGCACTCTGGCCTGGGTCATAGAGGGAGACCCTGTCTCAAAATAAAGTCTCAGAAAAGAGAAGGGAGGGGAGGAAAGGGGAGGGGAGGGGAGGGGAGGGGAGATATTCTTATTTGGATTCCAGAGAATAGCTGCTTCAGATTCTTCTAGATCTCTGAGCTTCCATTTTGACCCACTGGCTCTCCCTCCTTATCTGGTCAAGAGATTATGCATTTAAAAAAAACTCTCAAATCTGTATATTTTTTTAAATTTATTGATTTGAACAGGGTCTTGTCTCTGTTACCCAGTGTCACCCAGGCTGGAGTGCAGTGGTACACTCATAGATCACTGCAACCTAAAACTCCTGGGCTCAAGTAATCCTCCTGACTCAGCCTCCTGAGTAGCTAAGACTATAGGTGCGTGCCACCACACTGGCTAATTTTTTTTTTTTTGGTAGAGATGGGGTCTCACTTTGTTGCCCAGGGTGATCTCAAACTCCTAGGCTCAAGTAACCCTCCCACCTTGGCCTCCCCAACACTGGGGTTACAGATATAAGCCGTCACACCCAGTCCCCGCAAAAGCTAGCTTTGATATAGACAATTGTTTTTTTGTTTGTTTTCTGTTTGTTCGTTTTTTTTTTCAGAGTGTCGCTCTGTTGCCCAGGCTGGAGTGCAGTGGTGCGATCTTGGCTCATTGCGGCCTTAGCCTTCAGGGCTCAGGTGATTCTCCCCTCTCAGTTTCCTAGTAACTGGGATTACAGGTGGGCTACCACACCCAGCTAATTTTTGTATTTTTAGTAGAGACATGGTTTCACCATATTGGTCAGGCTGCTCTCAAGCTCCTCTTTTTCTGAAGCTTGCAAAATGTGAATAAAAGCTTCCATTAAAAGTCAAGGCTACGTTGTTCGTAGTTTAGGCATAAAAATTAATTGAAATTTAAAAATAATAAATAAACAAGATAATTCAAGATTGTGTACGCCCATGCTCATAGTATAGTATTATTCAACAATATCTGGCTGGGCGCTGTGGCTCAAGCCTGTAATCCCAGCACTTTGGGAAGCTGAGGTGGGTGGATCACCTGAGGTCAGGAGTTCGAGACCAGCCTGACCAACATGACGAAACCCCATCTCTACTAAAAATACAAAAATTAGCTGGGTGTGGTGGCACACAGCTGTAATCCCAGCTACTCAGGAGACTGAGGCAGGAGAATTGCTTGAACCTGGGAGGTGGAGGTTGCAGTGAGCCGAGATCATGCCATTGCACTCCAGCCTGGGCAACAAGAGTGAAACTCTGTTTCTAAAAAGAAACAAACTAACTAACAAAAACACAATATCTAGGCCGGGTGCAGTGGCTCACACCCGTAATCCCCAACACTTTGGGAGGCTGAGGTGGGAGGATCACCTGAGGTCAGTTCGAGACTAGCCTGATCAACATGAAGAAACCCCGTCTCTACTAAAAATACAAAATTAGCTGGGTGTGGTGGCACATGCCTGTAATCCCAGCTACTCTGGAGGCTGAGGCAGGAGAATCGCTTGAACCCGGGAGGCGGAGGTTGCGGTGAGCTAAGATAATGCCATTGCACTCCAGCCTGGGCAACAAGAGTGAAACTCTGTCTCAAAAAACAAAAAACAAAAACAAAAAAAAACACAGTATCTAAAATATGGAAGCAACCCTGTACCCATCAATGCATGAATGGATCAACAATAGGTGGTGGATGAATCTGATGGACCTTATGCCAACTGAAGTATGCCAGTCACAGAAAGACAAACACTGTCTCATTCCACTTGTCTCAAATTCACAGAGACAGAAAGCAGGACAGAAGTTTCCAGGAGCTGGGATGAAGGGAGGGTGGGAGTTAATGTTTAATGGGTACAGAGTTGAAGTTTGGGAAGATGAAAAATCCCGGGGACAGATAGTGACGTGGCTGCACAACAGTGTGAAGGCAGTTAATGCCACTGAACTGCACACTTAAAAGTGGTTACAGTGGTACATTTTATGTATACTACAATTTTTTTTAGAGATGGTGTCTCACTATGTTGCCCAGGCTGGCCTCAAACTCCTGGGCTTAAGTGAACTTCCTGCCTCCAATTGCCAAAGTCAACTTCCCAAAGTCCTGGGATTATAGGTGGGAGGCACCGTGCCGAGCCAATGTATATCATACGACAATTTTTATTTTATTATTTATTTATTTAATTTTTAAGACAGAGTCTCGCTCTGTCGCCCAGACTGGAGTGCAGTGGTGTGGTCTCAGCCTACTGCAAACTCTGCCTCCCGAGTGCAAGTAATTCTCCTCAGTCAGCCTCCCAAGTAGCTAGGACCACAGGCGTGCACCACCACGCCCAGCTAATTTTTGTATTTTAAGTAAAGACAGGGTTTCACCATGTTGGTGAGACTGGTCTCAAACTGCTGACCTCAGGTGATCCGCCCACCTCGGCCACCCAAAGTGCTGAGATTACAGGTGTGAGACACCGCACCTGGCCTCATACAACAATTTTAAAAAACCTTCAGGCTCCCCTGGCTTTTGGGCCTGAGAGTATCCCCTGTTTCTTTTATAAACCTTTGCAGACTTTGCCTGCAGCTTCACAGAGTTCAGTGTGAGAGATGTCAGGTATCTGAGGAAGGACTTCTGCTGCTGCAGAGGCCAGAAACCTAGGGCAGATACGCCTCACACAGCTTGGGAAGACTCTGCTCCTAAAAACGGGGATGCTCAGCTTTGTGGTTTATGTAAAAAAAAGTCAAAAAGGAGGCCGGGCGCGGTGGCTCATGCCTGTAATCCTAGAACCTTGGGAGGCCAAGGTGGGCAGATCACCTGAGGTCAGGAGTTTGAGACCAGCCTGGCCAACATGGTGAAATCGCGTCTCTACTAAAAATACAAAAATTAGCCAGGCATGGTGGCGGGAGCCTGTAATCGCAGCTTCTCAGGAAGTTGAGGCATAAGAATCACTTGAACCCGGGAGGTAGAAGGTGCAGTGAGCCAAGATCATGCCATTGCACTCCAGCCTGGGAGACAGCGAGACTCCATCTCGAAGAAAAAAAAAAAAAGTTAAAAAGGAATGTCAAGCATTGTTTTGTTTTGTTTCAGACTAACCAGGTATCCTTTCAGATTTTCTTTGCCAAAAGACTGTAGATGAGTTAATTGGATCAAGCTGGAAGGAGAGTATTTTTTCAAGGCTCAAACTATCAAAAGAGCCAAGATTCCGACTTTTTGTCCCAACTCAGCTGCTGATGTAGGAAGTCATTTAAGCTCACAGTCTGCTTAGTTAATCTCTGTGAAATGGATTTAATGCTAGCAATTAAGTGTTGCTCACAATAAGAAACATGGGCAAGGCCACATACATGTTGCTCCTCAGTATTTGGCACAGTGGGTGGTGTAAAGTAAGTGTTCAGTAAATGATTGATTGATTCCACATGCTGTGACTAACGCTTAGAAGCACTCAGCCTAAAGGCATGGAGCTCCCGCCTCTTCCCAGAGCACTCATTTCTAGCTAATACTATGCTATAAAAATAAAATATAAATGTACAACAACAGCACTAACTTAGGGAAATTATACACATAAAACAAATACGATCTATTTGCAAAAGGATTCACAGAATTTCTACAAATGAATCTTTGATTAGTGTGTATTCTAGATCATTAACTATTTATGATCAATATTGAAATGTTGGGAGTTAATGCCAATTGAAGGTCGGAAACTTCTTGCAAGCCAATCAAATCTGTGAAGGTTGACACAACTTTCTTTTCTTTCTTTTGTTTTTTTGAGACGGAGTCTTGCTCTGTCGCCCAGGCTGGAGTGCAGTGGTGCGATCTTGGCTCACTGCAAGCTCCGCCTCCCGGGTTCCCGCCATTCTCCTGCCTCAGCCTCCCGAGTAGCTGGGACTACAGGCGCCCGCCACCTCGCCCGGCTAGATTTTGCATTTTTTAGCAGAGACGGGGTTTCACTGTGTTAGCCAGGATGGTCTCAATCTCCTGACCTCGTGATCCGCCCGTCTCGGCCTCCCAAAGTGCTGGGATTACAGGCTTGAGCCACCGCGCCCGGCCCTGGGTTGACAACACTTTCACCAGTACACTTGCACGTGTGTCTCTTAATATCGGCAGATGGTATCTGTTGTATGTCCACCCATCTACTGGACTGTGTGCCGTTTTTTTTAATTAAAAAAATTTTTTTTAGAGATAGGATCTTGCTCTGTCACCCAGGCTGGAGTGCAGTGTCATGATCAGAGTTTACTGAGGACTTGAACTCCTGGGCTCAAGCTATCCTCCCACCTCTGCCTCCCAAAGCACTGGGATTACAGGTGTGAGCCACTCAATCTGGCCTGTGCACCTCTTGAGGACACTGTTGAAAACCATCTTGTATGCTCCACATCTATTTCATTCTTTCTTTTTTTTCCCTTCCTTCCTGTGGAAGGACTTCTAGGCACCATGACTGCACTCAAAAAATTAGCCGGGTTTGGTGGCAGGCGCCTGTGGTCCCAGCTACTCAGGAGGCTGACGCAGGAGAATTGCTTGAACCCAGGAGGCAGAGGTTGCGGTGAGCCAAGATCGCACCATTGCACTCCAGCATGAGCAACAAGAGCAAAACTCTGTCTCAAAAAAATAAAAAAACTAACTAACATGGAAACAGAAAACCAAAACACTGCATGTTCTCACTCATAAGTGGAAGGTGAACAATAAGAGCATATGGACACAGGGAGGGGAAGAACACACACCACGCCTGTTGGGGGCTCGGGGGCAAGGAGCGGGAACTTACAGGACAGGTCAATAGGTGCAGCAAACCACCATGGCACACGTATACCTATGTAATACCCCCGTACATTCTGCACGTGTATCCCGGAACTTAAAATAAAAAATAAAAATAAAAATAAAGGTGGTGATTGATGCCATACTCGATCAACAAAGTCACAGTGAGCCTAGCCAACAGAGACCAGGGAGGACCAGAAGAGCAGGAAGCCATGTGGTCCTGGGGCTTATTAGGGTTACCATGAAGGTGGAAAGTATGTGGACGTCACCAGGTGTCAGGGCACAAGGCCAAGTGAGGTGCTTCAAAGGCAAGTGAGGCAAGGGTGTGGAATAAGGAATTCAGGAATGGATCTGGGAATGGCGAGGAAGCTGAGGGAGGTGAATCCAGGCACTTAGACTGTCATTAAAGCAAAGATATGGGCTGGCAACAGAGTTGGCTTATGGTCATTACTATTCATTTATTAAATTCTATTGTCGGCATTGGGGAAGGGGTGGAGGCTAACATCTGTTAAGCACCTAACATGCTCCCAGCCTTGATGTGACAATTGCATTATCATTTGCACACATTCACCCTTCCTTCCCTCTACATGGGAACTTATTTTGGACAATGGACTAGGCTGAGGTGACAGCATGCTAGTTCCAAGGCCACCTTCCATCTAGTCTTCTTGTCCTGCTGTATTCCACGAGAGCATCATACCCCATGTAGCAGCTGCTCCTTCAGCCTCATTCTCCAAATGAGAAGACACCTAGAGCCCAGCCCAGCGCAGCCAATGCCAGCCTGCAAAACTCTGAGAAATAAATGCTTGGATCATGAACCACTAAAACTGAGGGTTATTATCACAGCAAAGGCTGACTAATAGATACAATTACCTTACATATATTTTCTCATTTTAATTTTGAAACAGGCAAAAGGATATCAGAATGCTGAACATCAGGAACTCTCAGGTTCTGGGATTTGAACCCACGTATATTTGATATTGAAAGTTTTGTGCTTTCTATGAGAACATGACAACTCTGGGATTTGACGAGCAAAGCAAAAGTTGATAGAATAAAACAGTGACTTTAGAGAAATGCTAACCGAATATTACTGCGGTAGCCCTAGTTACATGATTCTTGGTCGGGCGCATGGCTTATGCCTATGGGAAACTGAGGCAGGCAGATCACCTGATGTCAGGAGTTCAAGACCAGCCTGGCCAACATAGTGAAACCCCATCTCTACTAAAATTATGAAAAATTAGCCAGGCGTTGTAGTGCACGCCTGTAGTCCCAGCTACTTGGGAGGCTGAGGCCAGAGAATTGCTTGAACCCAGGAGGCAGAGGTGGCCGTGAGCCGAGATCGAGACACTGCATTCCAGCCTGGGTGACAGAGCAAAACTGTCTCCACAAAAAAAAAAAAAAAAAAAAATTATCAGACCCTCCTGCTGAACAGATCTCATAATAGGAGTTCTACATCAACAAATCAGCCGCAGATGCCCCCAGGATGCAAATGGTCAGCTGCTCAGAGCTCCTTCTTTCCCTATGTACTTTCACATACATAGCGTAGTTAGTGACAGACCAGCATCCCAGAGTGAAGATGATCAGGCTGCTTGCAATAGCTGTGGTGAAAGTAAAAACAGCTATGACCTTGTCTCACACTCCTGCACTCCTCTGCCAGAAAGCCCTGGCTCCTCTCCTTTCATGAGTCAACCTTGCAGGTGTTTGTGTAGGACCCTCGGGGATGAAAAATGATGCTCTGGCATGGAGAAGCACTGCAGGGCTTACTAATCCCTTCACACCGGAAAGTAGGAAAGGGAAAAACAGCTAACGGGATGGAAAGACAGTTTGGGAATTGGTTTGGGAAAGACAGCAGACCTTCATGGAGTCAGCCAGAAAAGGTAGTTCAAATATATTTTTTCAAAGATCCCGAGTAATTTTTCACTTTTTCGTATTCACCACATCAGGGTCCGCTTGGCCCCTTGGGCCATGGAATGTGGACCTGGAGCCTCCTGAGAAACTTCTCTGGTGGGTCAATGGTAGGTCAGGGAGTGGAGGAAGGGCCAGCCTCTACCAGTGCCCTGCTGCTCTGGTGCCTTGGGAATTCGCCCAGCCTGGCCCAGCCACACAGGTGGGTAGGCTCAGAATGTTTGTTCTTAGCTGTGCAAAATTTGGGAGTTTCTTCTCTTCTCTAGAACATAGGGAGCTCTCTCACTGAGTCTGTTTCTTCCTTTTCCTGGAAAGCTCTTCAAGCACCATTGGCTCTTTCTCACCCATCAGGCCCCAGCTGAAACTTCACTTGCTTGAGGGGGCTTGAACCGACCATTCTGTGTGAATGGGTCTTCCGAGGTACTCTCTGTTAGAGCACCTTTACCAAACCGGTCACCATCTGCCGTTAGTTGTTGTTCAGCTGTTTATCATCCGTCTTTCCATTAGGATGTGAGCTCCATCAAGCCAGGGACTGCATTTGTCTTATTCATTGCTCAGGCCTTTATGCCTGGCCCCTTATGAGCTTGACAATGAGTGACTTGAATGAATACATGTGAATGAATGAATGAGTGCTTCCTCGTATCAACTCTGAAAGGCAAGTATAATTTTGCTCTTAACTGCTGAAATCCATCTAGGCTTTTCTTTTAAAATGTTGCTTTAATTGTATCACATAAGCCATATATGAAGATTTGCAGAAGATTCAAGCACTTTTTGTTTCTTTTCTTTTTTTTTCTTTTTCTTTTTTTTGAGATGGAGTCTCCTGTCACCCCCGGGCTAGAGTGCAGTGTGGAGACATCTTGGCTCACTGTGACCTCTGCTTCCTGGGTTCAAGCGATTCTCCTGCCTCAGCCTCCCGAGTAGCTGAGACTACAGATGCATGCCACCACACCCAGCTAATTTTTGTATTTTTAGTAGAGATGGGGTTTCACCATGTTGGTCAGGCTGGTCTCAAACTTCTGACTTTGTGATCCTCCTGCCTTGGACTCCCAAAGTGCTAGGATTACAGGCGTGAGCCGCTGCACCCAGCTGAGATTGAAACACTTCTAAAGAAATGGAAAACAGGGCTGGGCGTGGTGGCTCACGCTTGTAATCTCAGCACTTGGGAAGCCGAGGTGGGTGGATCACGAGGTCAAGAGATCGAGACCATTCTGGCTAACACGGGGAAACCCATCTCTACTGAAAAAAAAAATACAAAAAAAAAAAAAATTAGCCGGGCGTGGTGGCAGGTGCCTGTAGTCTCAGCTACTCGGGAGACTGAGGCAGGAGAATGGCGTGAACCCAGGAGGTGGAGCTTGCAGTGAGCCGAGACTGCGCCACTGCACTCCAGCCTGGGCGACAGAGCAAGACTCTGTCTCAAAAAAAAAAAAAGAAAAGAAAAGAAATGGAAGACAGTAACAGCCCCCAAGAGGCAACCACTTGCAAATATTCTTGTTCTCTTTTCTCTAGCCTTTTCCTTTCTCTGCTATTACACATCTGTGTACGTACAGAGATATCCTTTAATATAAATAAGTTTTATTTTTCTTTAACAATGACTGGAATCTTCCCAGTCATTGCTGTAGAAAGCACTTCTCATAGTGCTTATTACAGATGAACCACGATTTTTTCCACCAGTGTTCTCTGGGTGGAAAACTAACATAAGGTAGGCAAGCATTTATGGTTTATCTCTTTCTGATATTTTGCAATTAGCTCTGTCATCCTAAAGCAGAATTTACCAAGACTGGCTGGTTCCCTGAATAAAGGGTAATGGAAGCTGGTGTTCCATAGTGAGCAGGTCTATGCAAATCTACCCCCAAAGGTCAAGGAAGCTGAGAAGCCAAAGAAAGAGGCTGACAAATCTAGTTTCTGGGAAAGAAACATTTAATAGGCACTTACAAACAGAAATGATGACTCAGGTGGTTGCAAGATAAGATAGTGGAACTCCACGCTTACCTCCAGGCCCAGGGCTCATATACATAGGGAGTTTGCTTAAGGGTAAGATTTACTGAAAGTATGTGACAGTGAAAGTAGAAATCGTAGAGTTGTTCCCGGAATGAGAGTTAATCAGAAGTCGTTGTGGCGGATTAGCATCCAAGATGGAGTTGCTTTAGCTTCCATAGCTGATTTGAACTGTTGAGACACAAGTTCATTTTACTGTATTATTATTTTGTAATTTTCTTTCATCAGAAACTCACTCTAAGGATTGATAATTCACAATTTAGCAAAGTGTTTAATCCTTAATATAGAGGAAGCCGGGTGCGGTGGCTCATGCCTGTAATCCCAGCACTTTGGGAGGCTGAGGCGGGTAGATCACCTGAGGTCGAGAGTTCAAGACCAGCCTGACCAACATGGAGAAACCCTGTCTGTACTAAAAATACAATATTAGCTAGGCATGGTGGTGCATCCCTATAATCCCAGCTACTGGGGAGGCTGAGGCAAGAGAATCGCTTGAACCCAGGAGGCAGAGGTTGCGGTGAGCCAAGATGGAGCCATTGCACTCCAGCCTGGGCAACAAGAGCAAAACTCTGTCTCAAAAAATATATATATATACAGATAGATAGAGAGAGAGGAAATTCATATTAAATAAAAGCCTACTTCAGTGCTTCTTTACCTCCTGGGGCTCATAAATGCACTAATCAGCAGTTTTAGGCTGGGGGTCCTCAGTCTCCCCAACCAGTGCTGACACAGGCCAAGCTGAATTTGAAATAGTAAGAAACCATTTTTGTTTGTTTGTTTTAGAGACAGGGTCTTGGTCTGTTGCCCAGGCTGGAGGGCAATAGTGTGATCATGGCTCACTGTAACCTGGAACTGCTGCACTCAAGCCATCCTCTCACCTTGGCCTCCCAAAGATGTTGGGATTACAGGCCTGAGCCACCACACCCAGTCAAGAAAAATTTTTGACGTCTTCCTAATCCTGACTCTTTGTGACCTCTCTGGTTTATTTCTGAGAGATCACTGAGCAGTGTGCAGACTCACTGCCTCTGTTGCAAGGTAAATACTTGGACTTGCCAAATCTAACACAAGTCTTTAGACAAAATGCCCCAAAAAGTACTTTCAGTCTTTTACTTCCTCTGTCATTTCTTGGGGTGTCTTTTGACTTAAGGATATTTTGAAAAGCTCATTCATCAAGTAGTTCTTTTTCTACTCTGATGTCCTGACCAGCACCAATCTTAGATCCCATCCTATACAAATTTGCTAGCAGGATTTCGGTGAGGAACATTATCAAAAACACATGATTTTTCCTTGAGAGGCCTATTCAAGTACAGGATTAAAATTTTCAATCACCTGTCCTCTGTGGATGCTTAATCATAGTACCTAACATATAATAGGTTTCTGTGTTGGCCGGGTACAGAGATTCACATCTGTAATCCCACCACTTTGGGAGGCTGAGGCAGGCAGGTCACTTGAGGTCAGGAGTTCAAGACCAGCCTGACCAACATGGCAAAATTCCATCTCTACTAAAAATACAAAAATTAGCCAGGTGTGGTGGCAGGCGCCTGTATCCCAGCTACTCAGTAGGCTGAGGCAGGAGAATTGCTTGAACCCGGGAGGTAGAGGTTGTAGTGAGCCAAGATCATGCCACTGCGCTCCAGCCTGGGTGATAGAGAGAGACTCCGTCAAAAAACAAAACAAAACAAAACAAAAATCTGCCCTGACTTTGCTAGATTCTAATTTAATTACTTTAGCTTGAGACAGTGAATCAGCATTTTCTTAAGCTCCCTGGCTGACCCAGAGTACATTCAAACTTGAGAACCAGAAGATAGAAGATGTACTTGCACTGGGTCTCGAAATATCTGTAGATCCACATAGAAACAAAAGAGGGATAAAATATTCTGAACGGACATGAGAACATAAGAACAGCAGTCAGATAGTTAAGCAGATAGAGATGGGAGCTACTCATGCACGGGCATGGAATCTTGTAATTTTAGAACTAGAAGTTACCATACAAGTTATTAGGCCAGGTGTGATGGTTCACGCCTGTGATCCCAGCACTTTGCAAAGCTGAGGTGGAAGGACTGCTTGAAGCCAGGAGTTTGAGGCTAGCCTGGGAAACCGAAACCTAGCAAGACCCTATTTCTTTATTTCTTTTTTTTTTTTTTTTTTTTTTTTTCTGAGACGGAGTCTCCCTCTGTCGACCAGGCTGGCGTGCAGTGGTGCGATCTCGGCTCACTGCAGCCTCTGCCTCCCAGGTTCACACCATGTTAGCCAAGATGGTCTCCATCTCCTGACCTCATGATCTGCCCACCTCGGCCTCCCAAAGTGCTGGGATTACAGACATGAGCCACTGCGCCCGGCCGCAAGACCCTATTTCTACAAAAGTAAAAATAGCTAGGCATCCCAGACTAGTAGCTGGTACATCCCTGTAGTTCCAGCTACTCAGGAGGCTGAGATGGGAGGATTGCTTGAGTCCAAGAGTTCAAGGTTGTAATGAGCCGAGATCACACCACTGCCTTCCACCTTGGGCAGTAGAGCAAGATCTTGTCTCAAAAACAAAACAAAACTCTCTGTTTACATGTCTCCTACTATGTTTATCATTACTGCTGTTAAAATAGTTGTTCATATACACATATATAAATATAGTATTTATCATTTATATAATTTATTATAGATGTGTGACATATATGTATATAAAGTTGGTACTTTATAGTTTTTTGAGAGCTTTTATCTGAGTTATTTTGAGTTCCAAAATGATTCTGTGAGGTCATAAAAATCATTAATCCTATTTTATAGTTGAGGAAATTGAAGCCATTGAAGCTCAGTGACTTTGGCAGCTGCTGGTATTGAGATGTGCCAGGACACAAAAGAAGTGGGAGAGAGGAAGAAAGATCATTTGAGGGACTTTCATTTCATGTGGGAGTAGGGCGATTTCTATTCATATTAGTAACCACCCTGAAAATGGGTAAAAATGCTGGAAGAAATATGAAAAACTTCTTAAAAGTATAGAGGGACTAAAATATTGTGAGGAATGACAAGGCCAGTGTCTAGGAGAAGGCAAGAACACAGAAAGGTGAGCAGAAACTTCACAGCTTACTTTTGCCCTGTGAGCATTTGCTGACCTGGATGAATCAGCTGCTTAACTGAGACATGGGGAGAGGCCAGCAGAGGTGAAGGCCCAAGGCACTCTACATAGAGAAAAGACAGCAAATGTTTCCCTCACAATCAGGGGGAACCAGAAGTCAACCATTCCCCATTTCCCATCTTTCTACAGTTGTAGGGAGAGTTGTCTTGTTGCTAAGAGATGGAGAACGCATGAAGAAAAAAAGGGCATCTTTGATTTTATAGACCTAGTGCCCACCCTTGCTAGGAATTGAATTTAAAGTGGTTTGATACCAGCAATGTCCCAGGAATTTAGTAAATGCAAATGCAAAATCTCAGTAGAGGAAAGAACCTGAGCTTCTGGGAACCCTAAAAATTGTTCAAGGGCAATGACAAGCATACAGTCAAAGATGTTAATCACAGTTTGAATGAGAACCGGCAAAATAAAAGATGACATAAACTGACCTCCAATGACTTTGAAAATTGGAATGATCGGACTTAGATTATTATAAAGAATGATAATTGTATTTTAAAACATAAGACAATCAAAAATATGAGTAAAGATATTATAACTTGGATCGTAGCCGATTTGAAAAGGAAACAAAAAATAACTTATTTTATTTTTATAGAGACAGAGTCTCTTTCTGTTGGCCAGGCTGGTTTTGAACACCTGGTCTCAAGCAATCCTCCAACCTTGGCCTCCCAAAGCGCTGGGATTACAGGCATGAACCGCCACACCTGGCTAAAAAGGAATTTCTATGAAGGAAAAGTTTAATAACTGAAATTAAAACTTCAAAGTAATGGATGAGTTTGGAAACCAATTGAACATAGTTGAAGAGAAAGTTACAGATTTAGAACATAGGTCAGAAGGAGTTGTCTATAATACCACTCAGATAAAAACAGGGAAAATATGGTAGCTAGATTAAAAGATGTCAATAATAGAATAAGATGGTCTAACATATATTTAATCAAAGTTCCAATTGAAGCAAAGAGAGAATCGACAGAGTCAATATATGAAGAAATAATGACAGTAAATTCTCTGTAACAGATGAAAGACTTTAATCCATAGATTAATAAATCCCCAGTTGAATAACATTTTTTAAAGGCACACCTAAGTACATCATAGTAAAACTGTAAAACATAGAAATTAATTGGGAATGTTTTAAAGCAGTCAGAGAAAAAGAAACAAACTTTCTTTTTTTTTTTTTTTTTTTTTTTTTTTTTTGAGGCGGAGTCTCGCTCTGTCGGCCCAGGCTGGAGTGCAGTGGCACGATCTCAGCTCACTGCAAGGGCCTCCGCCTCCCGGGGTTCCACGCCATTCTCCTGCCTTCAGCCTCCGAGTAGCTGGGATACAGGCGCCCGCCACCTCGCCGGCTAGTTTTTTTGTAACCTTTTTAGTAGACGGGGTTTCACCGTGTTAGCCAGTGGTCTCCGAATCTCCTGACCTCGTGATTCCGCCCGTCTCGGCTCCCAAAGGCTGGGATTACGGGCTTGAGCCCACCGCGCCCCAGCCGAAACAAACTTCTTTAGAGTAGCTGTAATTAGAGTGAGAGCAGACTTCCTTATTGCCTTAAGATATAATGGTATAAAATCATTCATACGCTAGGAAAAAAATAACTGCCAACCTATGCTAAATGAAAGATCTTTCAAGAATGAGAGCCAGTCGGGTGCAGTGGCTCATGCCTGTAATCCCAGCACTTTGGGAGGCCGAGGCAGGCAGATCACTTGAGGTCAGGAGTTCAAGAACAGCCTGGCCAACATGGTGAAACTCTGTCTCTACTAAAAATAAAATAATAATAATAATAATAAAGCCAGGCATGGTGGGGTGTGCCTGTAATCCTAGCTACTCGGGAGGCTGAGGCAGAAGAATTGCTTGAACCTGGGAGACAGAGGTTGCAGTGAGCTGAGATCATGCCACTGCACTCCAGCCCTGGCAACACAGCAAGACTTCATCTCAAAAAACAAAAACAAAAGCAAACAAACAAAAAAAGAATGAGAGCCAAATACAGACATTTTCAGAACAAATAAAACTTAAGAGAGTTCATCACCTGTAGACCCTCATGTGAAGGAAATTCTAAAATAATTGGTATATACATAGGGAAATCTATACAGATTCTGACTTCCTCAAAGAAAATCAATCATATGGAGCTTAAAAAAAAAGAAAATCACACCTGTAATCCCAGCATTTTGAGAGGCCGAGTGGGCGGATCATCTGAGGTTGGGAGTTTGAGACCAGCCTGACCAACATGGTGAAACCCATCTCTACTAAAAGTACAAAATTAGCCAGGCCTGGTGGCGCATGCCTGTAATCCCAGCTACTTGAGAAGCTGAGGCAGGAGAATCACTTGAACTTGGGAGGCGGAGGTTGAGGTGAGCTGAGATGGCACCAGTGCACTCCAGCCTGGGCAACAAGAGTGAAACTACGTCTCACAAAAAAAAAAAGGCATGTAGTAAACACTGGAGTTGATAAATGGAGTTAAAATTCTAAATTTCTTATCCAGGATGACAGTAAATAAATTAAATAAATTTATACTAAGTTAATAAAATATATTGTAATTTATATTTTAATAAAATTTTAAATAACCTATTCACAACTATACTCAGTGTGTTTTAATTTCTAGTATCACCACAAAAAGAATATAAATTGACTACAAACTTCTAAACCATTAGAGTGAGAAATGGTAAATAGAAAATATAAAGAGATGTAAAAAAATATGTAAAAGAAGAAAAAGTCACAAAACAGCAAAACAAAATTCATAAATTTATGATACAATAACATCAAAATAGGTTGGGTGCAGTGGCCTATAATCCTAGCACTTTGTGAGGTCGAGGCAGGAGGATCACTTGAGCCCAAGAGTTTGAGACCAGCCTGAGCAACATGGTGAAAACCCATCTCTACAAAAAATACAATAAATTAGCTGAGTATGGTGGAGCCCACTTGTAATCCCAGCTACTTGGGAGGCTGAGGCAGGAGGATCACTTGAGCCCAGGAAACTGAGGCTGCAGTGAGCTGAGATCGTGCCACTGCACTTCAGCCTTGGTGACAGAGCGAGGCCCTGTCTCAATTAAAAACAATAAATAAATTAATTAAAATAAGATAAAAATATATTACCTATATATACTAAATGTGAATAGACTATAACTCAAGGACAACTTTTAAAAAACTTATATTTTTATTCAGTAATAAGAGACACATTGCTGGGTTCAGTAGCTCATGCCTGTAATCCCAGCACTTTGGGAGGCCGAGACAGGCAGATCACTTGAGCTCAGGGGTTCGAGACCAGCCTGGACAACATAGCAAAAACCCACCTCTACCAAAAATACAAAAATAGTCTAGTGTAGTGGCTCATGTCTATAGTCCCAGAGCCTAGGAGACTGAGGCAGGAGGATCACTTGAGCCTGGGAGGTGGAGTTTGTAGTGAGCTGAGATTGTGCCATTGTATTCCAGCTTGGGCAACAGAGGAAAACCCTGCCTTAAAAAAAAAAAAAGTGGAAAAATATATACTGTATCATGCAAATACTAATTTCTATAAAATCTGTATAATCCAACAAAATTGACCTTAAGGCAAAGAGCATTATAAGAGGTAAAGGAAGATATACCATTATAATAAATGTTCAAATCATTTAATGATAAAGCAACGTTAGTCTATGAACCAAAGCAAGGCAGGATTTATAAAAGCACATTTGGAGTCTATGGAAGAGTGACATGCCTCCCGCCCCTTATGTAAAATAACTGGCTTATCAATGCCCTCTAGGAACACACCTGCAGTTAAACAAAATTGAGTTTTTGTTCTCCCTGCAACAAAGGAGAAGGCACACCATGGAGAACTATGAGGCATTGCAATAGAAGGGCCAGAAAATACTTATTAAAGGATTTGGGTTTGTGTTAGATGATCTGGGGAGGGCTTAAGGAAGCAAGGCTTTGCTTTGGATTAGATGCTGTCAGAAAGTAGAAGTAATTCTGGAATTGTTTTTTTTTTTTTTGTTCTTTTGTTTTGAGATGGAATCTCGCTCTGTCAGTCAGGCTGGAGTGCAGTGGTGCAATCTCGACTCACTGAAACCTCTGCCTCCCAGGCTCAAGCAATTCTCTGCCTCAGCCTCCCAAGTAGCTGGGATTACAGGCACCCACCACCACGCCCAGCTAATTTTTGTGTTTTTAGTAGAGACGGGGTTTCACCATCTTCGCCAGGCTAGTCTTGAACTCCTGACCTCATGATCCAACTGCCTCAGCCTCCCAAAGTGTTGGGATTACAGGTGTGAGCCACCACACCTGGCTTTTTTTTTTTTTTGAGACAGTCTCACTCTGTGGTCTAGGCTGGAGTGCAATGGTACAATCTCAGCTCACTGCAACCTCCATCTACCAGATTCAAGTGATTCTCCTGCCTCAGCCTCCCGAGTGGCTGGGATTACAGGTGCCCACCACCACGCCTGGCTAATTTTTGTATTTTTAATAGAGATGGGGTTTCACCATGTTGGCCAGGCTGGTCTCGAACTCCTGATTTTAGGTGATCCGTCCACCTTGGCCTCCCAAAGTGCTGATATTACAGGAGTGAGCCAAGGAGCCCGGCCTATAAGTGGGTATCTTAATAATTCTTATCTGCTGGGCGCGGTGGTTCATGCCTGTAATCCCAGCCCTTTGGGAGGCCAAGGCGGGCAGATCACCTGAGGTCAGGAGTTCAAGACTAGCCTGACCAACATGGAGAAACCTCATCTCTACTAAAAATACAAAATTAGTCGGGTGTGGTGGCTCATACCTGTAATCCCAGCTACTCCAGAGGCTGAGGCAAGAGAATAGCTTGAATCCGGAAGGCAGAGGTTGAGGTGAGCCAAGATCATGCCATTGCACTCCAGCCTGGGCAACAAGAGTGAAACTCCATCTTAAATAATAATAATAATAATAATAATAATAATAATAATAATAATTCTTATCTAGAAGATGGGAATAACATATTGTGGCTGAAGCTGTAGCCAGTCAGAGCAGTCACTCATTAGCCAGGATAAGAAGCTACTTGGTCTTTTGTGGTCTGGATGACATTCTTGCATTTCTGTCTGCGTTCCAACTTGGTGACAGAGTAGTCTTGGTTTTATCTCGATCCATCTCTGTGACAGAGTGATCTTGCCTGATGTCAGTGTTCTATGAAATTATAGTGTTTGTTGGGAGAACGCCACAGCCTGGCTGTGTGTGCCAGGCCAGCTCTTGGTATCAGGGGCTGCTTTCCTCATTTTCAGGCTTAACACTGTCCGGGAGAGTCATTTGCCCTTGAGCAGACTGACCGAGTTGTCAGGGAAGGCAAGTTCAATCTTGTGAGCCTTCCAAGAAACCGAGTGATTTCAGCTGCAGAGTGGACATGACGTGCTTGTCTGTAGTTGTTCCTGCCTTCGCCCCTCTACCTTAGCTAAGCCAGGTTTCCAACGATTCCCTTGCTAAGATTCTTCAGTTTTAATTTAAATGTTTTGGTTTTGCACAATCAGTGTGGCTTTTGAGAGGTGATTTTTCTTTGACCTTCTATTTTTATTTATGAGATCAGAAACATGTTTGGTAAAACAGAGGGTTTGATTTTGGGGACTCAAATGAGTTTGCAAATGTTTAGCACCAGGGCCATTTCCCATGAAATGTCTTTATTCATATATTCCATGTTCCCCATTAGCATGAATCACTGACTCCGCTGTGACACTCCTAAAAATGAAGGCAACTGCTTCCTGAACAAGGTGCTTGATGTGAGTAAAGTGTTTTCCTATCCACCGATGAAAGACACAGGCAGCAGTAAAATCAATTCAGTGCCTTTTTCCGACCTTTCTGGCCAAAAGCTCTGCTAAAATGTTGTGGCTGTAGCTTCACAGCTGTGAATAATTTTATTCTGTTACCGGCAATTCCCTCCTTTTCGCTGCCGTGGCTTTCATTTCTCTCCTGGTGGTTCGAGTCCTCACACCCAGTCTCTGCTCCCGTGGTCCACCTGGGCCACTTGCCCCGCTTTGCGATGACCTCATTCAGCCCTCCAGTTGCCATGGCAGCACCTGGAGGTTGGAGGAATGTGCTTTCCTTTCGGTGGTTTTGTTGCTTCCAAGGTCTCGGCAGTTCTTTCCTCTGGGGTGATTGATTCAGGATCTTTTTGGTTAGCATTTACATCAAAGAGACTCGCATTTTCCCAGCCACATTTCTCTCCACATCTCTACCTAACCCCCTGCCCTCCATGCTGACTTCAGACGATTCAGATACACTCATTCGGAGTTTTAAAGTTGTTGGGGCTTTTACATGTTTATTGACGAACAATCCACGGCTGGCCCACGTCTGGACCCTCAAACGCTGGGTGGGCACCACCTGGTTCACTGTAGTTTACTCATGGAGAAAACGCTGGATTCCTGTTACTGGTTGGAACTTTCTAGATGGCTGCACTGACTCTAGGAGAGTGAGGCTGGAAACTCAGGGAACTTTGGAGTCTAGTCCTTCCTGATTTCCAAGACTGACTGCCTGCTCTTTCTCAGACCTGTCCTGACGTTCCTCTATGTTCTCTTACTGTTTGACCAAGATAAGGATTTTAAGAGTGTTAGTCCTGATCCCAGCATGATAATTCCCAGGTTAAGAGTAAGAATGAGGCTGGGAGTGGTGGCTCACGCCTATAATCCCAGCACTTTGGGAGGCCAAGGTTAGGGGATCATTTGAGGTTGGGAGCACGAGACCAGCCTGGCCAACTGGTAGAACCTCGACTCTACTAAAGAAGTACAAAAATTAGCCAGGCATGGTGGCAGGTACCTGTAGTCCCCCCTACTTGGGAGGCTGAGGCATGAGAATTGCTTGAACCCGGGAGGCAGAGGTTGTAGTGAGCCGAGATCACACCACTGCACTCTAGCCTGGGCAACAGAGCGAGACTCTGTCTCAAAAAAAAAAAAAAGTAGGAATGAGCACCTGGTACTCATGCCTATAATCCCAGCTACTCAGGAGGCTGAGGTGGGATGGAATGCTTGAAACTAGGAATTAAATAACAACTTGCATTTAATAACTATAGTTAATACTTTAAATCAAAAGAGACATTTAAATAGAATGTTCTGTGCTTCTGCTTTGAATAATATACCTTCATAAAAACCTGGAAGGCCAGGTTTGAATTGAGAATTCTTGGAGTCCTGGGTTTTCTGCATCGGGATGTGGTAGTGGGTGGTGGGAGGAGCTCTTCTGGGTTCACAGATGTGGTCCCCCTACCCGCCCTGTCATTCTGGCTTTCAGCTGTAGCACAGAATCACGTGCCTTGCTCAGGCAGGGAAGGGGCCCACGTAGGCCCTGGAAGTGGGCTGTGCCTATTTTGGTAGGTCATTCTGGGGTCGCAGTACCCTGGCATTGTTCAGAAGGGGCACAGCTTCTGGGTGGGCCTATCACTCAGCTTGATGAGGACGGAGGCATATTCTGGGGGTGCCCAGAGCAGTGGCCTCTAAATCAAGGACCCAGGGCAGGGGCTCATCTTGCCCAGGTCTAAAGGTGATGTTGCTTTAGCCTACATCTATTTGAGGACAGGCCTTGGCAGAGAGCAGGAGTCAGTCTCCAACTGTGATATATTTGACTTTAAATAATTGCTTGGAGATCTGTGTGTCGCAGTGGATTCCTGTCATTTTTCTTCCTCCTATTTCTACTTTCCCTACCTCCTACCTCCTTCCTAGTTCTTGGATTCTGTTTTGTTTTGTTTTGTTTTTGTTTTTGTTTTTTTGGGGGGGGAGAAGGAGTCTTGCTCTGTTGCTTAGGCTGGAGTGTAATGGCACAATCTTGGCTCACTGCAACCTCCGCTCCTGGGTTCAAGTGATTCTCCTGCCTCAGCCTCCTGAGTAGCTGAGATTACAGGCGCTCACCACGATGCTCAGCTAATTTTTGTAGTTTTGCACAGACGAGGTTTCACTATTTTTGTTAGACTGGTCTCGAACTCCCGACCTCAAGTGATCTGCCCACCTTGGCCTCCCAAAGTGCTGGGATTACAGGCGTGAGCCACCGCGCCCGGCAGCTCAGTACTCTTAAATCCAGTGGCTTACATGGCAGCCTCACTTGGATGTTGCACAGATATTTAAACCTAGGAGGTCCAAAAAGAAACTGTTGGTTTTCCCTCTGGAATTTAGACTTCCCACCCCCTGTCCTGCAGGTCTTTCTGCCTTAGGCGTGACAGCGGAGTCCATTAAAGCAGTGGGTCTGACCTTACGCAGCGCTTCACCCTGGATTTCTTGCTTTTCCTCAAACCCACAGTCCCTCCCTCAGCAAGCCCTGAAAATTTAACTCCAAATCGGACATGGAATTGGCCCACTCCTCCCCTGCTGCTGGCTTACCCAAGCCCAGTGCAGCCTGGACTCCTCCATCCACTCCTACCTTCTATCCTTTCTTGCACAGTGACAACAATGTCCTTAATGTGTCAATGTGTCATTTGGATTATTTCACCTCATTGCTTGCAATTATTTAAAGGCTTCTTTTTTTTTTTTTTTTTTTTTTGAGATGGAGTCTCACTCTGTTGCCCAGGCTGGAGTGCAGTGGCATGATCTTGGCTCACTGCAAGCTCTGCCTCCTGGGTTCACACCATTCTCCTGCCTCAACCTCCCGAGTAGCTGGGACTACAGGCGCCCGCCACCACACCTGGCTAATTTTTTGTATTTTTGGTAGAGATGGGGTTTCACCATGTTAGCCAGGATGGTCTCGATCTCCTGACCTCGTGATCCGCCTGCCTCGGCCTCCCAAAGTGCTGGGATTACAGGTGTGAGCCACCGCGTCCGGCCACATGTGTTATTTTATTTCATATTCCATTATTCCTTGATGGACTCATGCCTTTGCCTTCAGAGCTCACAACAAGCCAATGTCAAAACCACAACACAAAACACTACATGAATAAAAACAATCAAATCATCATTGTGATAGAACATTCTCTCCCTACAGACCTATTTATGTGGGAAACAACTTTATAACCAGAAGATTGCTTGCAGATTCCACGATTAGTACGTTAGAATTATCCCATGAAGAGAACCAGAATACTTCTTCTGCTCTCTGAAACCTTGGGAAAAACACTGGAAATCCACTGACCTATTACATTCTCTTTTCCCATTTAAACCATTGTTTGGCTTTCCAATCCCCTTGCCACAACCATGCATAACGCTTGGTTGTGTATCTCCAGATTTTTCCAAATGTTCATGCAAAAATACATGCATACATTTTAGCCTTTGTTTATTATAAAAATGAGAACATTAATATATACACTTACACCATTTTATTTCCGCTTAAAACACCAGGTATATCAGGTTTCCTAGAAGATCCATGTAGATCGTCTCACTTCTTTGCAGATCTGGAATACTCCGGTACACAGATGAAAACAAGAAAAAACATTTCATTCCTTAATTTAATTATTTATATGCTTAGAGATGGGGCCTCGCTATGTAGCCCAAGCTGGTCTTGAGCTCCTGGGCTCGAGTGATCCTCCCACCTTGACCTCCCAAAGTGCTGGGATTCCTGGTGTGAGCCACAGTGCCCAGCCTTATTCCTTCTTTCTTTCTTTTCTTTCTTTCTTTCTTTCCTTCCTTCCTTCCTTCCTTCCTTTTCTTTCTTTCTTTCTCTTTCTTTCTTTCTTTCTTTTTCTTTCTTTCTTTCTTTCTTTTCTTTCTTTCTTTCTTTCTTTCTTTCTTTCTTTCTTTCTTTCTTTCCTTCCTTCCTTCCTTCCTTCCTTCCTTCCTTCCTTCCTTCCTTCCTTCTTTCTCTCTCTCTCTCTCTTTCCCTCCCTCCCTCCCTCCCTCTCTCTCTCTCTCTCCTGGGATTCCTGGTGTGAGCCACAGTGCCCAGCCTTATTCCTTCCTTCCTTCCTTCCTTCCTTTCTTTCTTTCTTTCTTTCTTTCTTTCTTTCTTTCTTTCTTTCTTTCTTTCTTTCTTTCTTTCTTTCTTTCTTTCTCTCTCTCTCTC
>NW_016813202.1:1727341-1747043 GCF_001698545.2 Rhinopithecus bieti
TTTTTTCTGGAGATGGAGTCTCTCTCTGTCTCCCAGGCTGGAGTGCAGTGGCATGGTCTCAGCTCACTGCAACCCCTGCCTCCCAGGTCCAAGCAATTCTTATGCCTCAGCCTTCTGAGTAGCTAGGATTACAGGTGCCCGCCACCACATCAGGCTAATTTTTGTATTTTTAGTAGAGACGGGGATTCACCACGTTGTCCAGTCTGGTCTCGAACTCCTGACCTCAGGTGATCCTCCGGCCTCCACCTCCCAAAGTGCTGGGATTACAGCATAAGCCACCACCCCCTGCCTCATTCCTTTATTAATGGATGTTTGTTACACTGCCCAATACACATTTGATGAATGAGTGAATGAGTGAATTAATATAATTTTACAATCACTGTTAAGTATGTCTGTTCTCTTTGGATTGAGATTATTGGCATAAAATTTAGATAAGCATTGCCATATTATTCTTCTAAAATGATGAACAAATTTGTACTCCTCTTCAATGATGCTTGAGAGTACCTGCCTTCCACACCCCAGCTAACACTGAATACTAATTATCCTTTAAATTTTTCCCAGGTGAAACAAGTGAAAATAATGATCTCACAGCCATTTTAATTCATTTTAATTTTAATTCCTTTAGTTATATAAAATATGAAACATCTTTTGACATTTTTTAAAAAATTTTTGGTTTTTTTCCCTTTTTCATATCACACTGTCTTAACAACTTTTCAGATCTTTATTGGCCATTTGGATTTCTTTTTCTGTCAATTGTCTGTTACTATGCTATCATATTCTGGAAATTTCTTTTCTTTTCTTTTCTTTTTCCGAGACTGAGTCATGCTATCACACAGGCTGGAGTGTAGTGGTGTGATCTCAGCTTACTGCAACCTCTGCCTCCTGGGTTCAAGTGATTCTCCTGCATCAGCCTCCTGAGTAGCTGAGATTACAGGCACTTGCCACCATGCCCAGCTAATTTTTGTATTTTTAGTAAAGATAGGGTTTCACCATGTTGGCCAGGCTGGTCTTTAACTCCTGACCTCAAGTGATCCGCCTGCCTCAGCTTCCCAAAGTGCTGGGATTACAGGTGTGAGCCACTGCACCCAGATGAGCCAAGTTTATGTACTGAGCCCCTATCAGCTGTTTTGAGTTGCATATCATTTTTATTGAGTTCAGCTGGCAGGTGACAACGTCAATCCCTTCAGCTTTATCTTTCAATTATCAGCATTTGGCCTGCCTTGTGTTGTCCTGTGTAGGTGGAAGCTGGGTGAGGGAAAAGCCTGGTTCCTCTGCTCGATGATTCTCGCAGGTGGACTGAGCGTTTCCTCTTGAAAATTCCCTCCCTGACATCGGGGGAAAGAACCACTTACGGGCAAAATGCTGTCAGTGGGCTTCACAAATACCTGGAAACAAGGTTATCTGGACTAGTTTCCAAAGGTGATTTTGGAAACTTATTAGAGAAATTTAATAATTGAAATACAGTGCCAGTAAAACGTTAGAATAACACAGAGAACCTGCTGTTACAGCAACATTGGGAGCTCTTTCTTTTTTTTTTTTTTTGAGATAGAGTCTCGCCCTGCTGCCCAGGCTGGAATGCAGTGGCATGATCAAAACTCACTGCAGCCTCCACATTTCGGGCTCAAGTGACCCTCCCACCTCAGCCTCCCAAGTAGCTGTACTACAGGTGCACGCCACCACACTTGGCTAATTTTTGTACTTTTTGTAGAGACAGGGTTTCACCACATTCCCCAGGCTGGTCTTGAACTCCTGTGCCAAAAGACCCGCCCGCCTTGGCCTCCCAAAGTGCTGGGATTAGAGGTGTGAGTTCATTTGCTTTAGGCTTGCTAGTGAGATACTTCCCGCTTGTTTAGAATAGGTGATTTATGAGATCATCCTCTTTAAAGGCACAAGTGAAGGGAAAAGTAAAACGTAAATTCTTCTCATTCCTTCTCTGCCAGATCCCATCCTTCCAAAAGGCCCAGGTGCTCACGGCACATGCACACGTACACTGTGTCACCTATCGAATGCTGCTGAGGGACTAAACCACGGTCACCTCCTGTGGGACCAGGAACTTAGTTTTTGTCCGGCAGTGGCAGGAACACCTCTCTGGGGGGTCGCGCTCCACTATCACCTGTCAAGAATTTCGGCATACATTTCTTCTGAAACAAGTGCCTAAGAATGTGGCTCAGAGTTCTGTGTGTCTTAGGAACTTGGAACAGAGAGAAGGCCATTGGTTGCTTTTTGTTTTTTCAAAGAATACGATCAGAGGTCCCTCTAACAGAAGTACAACGGTGTCTCACTGGGACCTTGTTTGGGAACTTCGCCCAGATTCCAGCAATTTCTCCTTGTCTGGTTGCTGTGACTATTTCAAGTATAAAAGAATAAGCAAATGGCTAAGCAAGCCATGGCTTCTCTTCTTTTCCCCCCCCTAGTCAGCCAGAAAGGTACCTCTAGAAGTTTACTAAATTATTCCTCTGCTTGAAAGGTCTGAGGCTTGGGATTTTCAGTGGAGGCAGCATTTTACTTAACAGCTGTGTCTGTGTCTGACTTAAAAAAGAAAAAAAAAAAAAAAAAAAAAGTCCTGCAACCAGGACCTAACTCATTCTTCCAGCTGCTTCCAAACTGCCTGTAGGAGCCTGAAGAGGCCCCTCTGTAGAGCTGAGTGACATCAGGCCCCTTCTCTCCCTCCCCTCTTCCCACTCCCCTCCCTGGGCAGCAGGAGGTCAGTTCTGAGGTTGGAAATGAAATCACCATCTGTATATTGGTCAGAGAAAGTCACTTTGCTCACTATTAGTTAAGAATTTATCTTTGCCAAAGAAATTAAGGTTTACAATGGAGCACTGTAACATTAGTCTGCACTATAATATAGTCTCATAGGCCTTAGCTCAGGAGCTCTAATAGAATTAGTCTCAAGTGAGGACTTTTCTTTGAGATGGAGTCTCACTCTGTCACCCAGGCTGCAGTGCAGTGGCGCGATCTCGGCTCACTGCAACCTTCGCCTCACGGGTTCAAGTGATTCTCAAGTGAGGACATTTTAATA
This sequence comes from Rhinopithecus bieti, assembly GCF_001698545.2. Classification (NCBI taxonomy): domain Eukaryota; kingdom Metazoa; phylum Chordata; class Mammalia; order Primates; family Cercopithecidae; genus Rhinopithecus; species Rhinopithecus bieti. Next base: position 1,730,364 of record NW_016813202.1, read on the forward strand.
CCACAGTTATAAAGCGGATAGAAGATTGGGTCGCCTTACCTTGAAATGTGTTGCCATTTTTCATAGTGAGAAATAGAAAGGTTGAGTAATTTGCCCAGATAAAAAGAGGTGAAACTAGCATTAAAATCCTGGTGTGTTATCAAAGTATCATTGCACTCTGCAGTTTTCCAACATATTCTGTCATACTTCTGCAGTTTCAGCAATGTGGGTAGGACCATTATCATAACTAAGATTTTGTGTTTAATAGATGATGAAACTGAGGTCCATAGAAATGAACTTACTTGCCTAGGACCAAACAGACACTTAGACTGACCCAGTTCTTTGTTCCTAGACCAGGATATTGTATCCTAGTGCACTTCTTTTATGCAGGATGGTTTTAGGACTTAGCTTCCCTGTCTAGAAAAAGATGCTGCTCTTGACGCTGACCACTTCCTTGCCCCAGATCCAGGAGCACAGTGGTCCTTCCATGATTCACACCCATCCTTTTCCTGAGAATAAACAGGATCAGGCTAGGCACATTGGCTCACACCTGTAATCCCAGCACTTTTGGAGGCTGAAGCAGGAGGATTGCTTGAGGCCAGGAGACTGAGACTAGCTTGTATAGTGAGATTCCATCAATACAAAAAAAAATTTTTTTAATTAGCTGGTGTGGTGGCATGCACTGTAGTCCCAGTTACTCAGGAGGCTGAGGCAGGAGGGTCATTTGAGTCCAGGAGGTTGAGGTTGTAGCGAGCCATGATCTTGCCATTGCACTCCAGCCTGGGCAATAGAGCAAGGCCCTGTCTCCAAGCAAATGAAGAAACAAACAAAATACACAGGACCATTAGCATCTGTTTTATTGTTACTAGATGGCCCATGATCTTTACAGACCTCACTGCTGTGGGGACTGCCCTGGGACCGTTCCATGCTGAGTTATTTGACATCTGAAGAGTCTTCAATCAAATGAGGATGATGGAGAGGAAAATGGCCAAACATTTCCACGTCTGCTGAGGGACAGAAGGAAAAATAGTAGTTTCCTGATTTTTACCTATTAAAAAAAACAACTCATGTTTTTGTTTAATTTTGCATTTCCTCTTGCCTAGGAAGCTGGGGCAATGGTTTCTGAGCCAACTCCGAGTCCTTGAGCTCCCAGGGAATGGAGAGAACTTGGCCTCTGCAGTCAGAAGGATTTCTCAGTAGGCTTCTATATCCTAGACCACTCCACCATGAAGAGTGTCTTCCCTGACTCTGCCTAGGCACAGTGGAGTGAGCCAGGGAAGTGACTTAAGTTGTTTCATAAAGCTCTGCACCAGGCTTGGCCGGCGTGGCTAAATGCTGAAGTCCAAAACGTGTCCTGGCAAATCTTGCGCAAAGACATGATCGCCCCTTTCTCAGCCTCTTGGGTCCTTTATTCACCCAGTAACATTTAACCAATTGCTTGAGCGTTGGGGCTCTCATAATGTTTTGTTGTGATTGTTGCTCAAGAAGAAAGAAATCTCTATTTTTAAATACTAGCTTCATGGGATTTTCCATCTATGGTTATCTATATTTTATTTGAGAAAAAAATTATTATTAATATTTAATGACGCTGTTAGTTAGGATAGGCAAGGCTATGCTGCAATAAGAAACACACCCCCTGCTGAGAGCAGTGGCTTACACCAGTAATCCCAGCACTTTGAGGGGCTGAAGCAGGAGGATTGCTTGAGGCCAGGAGTTTGAGACCAGCCTAGGTAACATACTAAGACCTTGTCTCTACAAAAAATTTAGTCAGACATGTGGTGGCTTGTGCCTATAGTCCCAGCTACTTGGGAGGCTAAGGCAGGAGGATCATTTGAGTCCAGGACTTTGCAGTTGTCATGAGCTATTACTGTGCCATCGCACTCCAGCCTGGGTGACAGAGCGAGACCCTGTCTCTTAAAAAAAAAAAAGACATAAGAAGAAATAACCCCCCAAATTAATAACTAAACATAAAAACGACATCACAGTTCAATGCATGTTGGGAGTCTCTCCTGTTTGGCTCCTCTCCAGGAAAAATTCAGGTACAGAAGTTGTTTCAGACTTGCAACTTTGTCATCTGAGTCCTCTGTTTCTAGAAGTTCACATGAGAAAATAGATGGAAACAACACATTTGCTCTTAACTGCCCCAAACTAAAAGTGCTTAAGTGACTACTGGGTATCCACTGGCCTTCCATAGATAAGCATGAATCACACGACCCTACATATAATGAATAAGCACCTTTTCTCCACAATGTTTGTTTGCTATGTCAAGCAATTACTATGTTCTTTATTGGTTTTACATTTTAACATTCCACCAAAAAAAAAAAAAAAAAAAGAGAGAGAGAGAGAATGTGGGCTCTGGGATTAGATTACTTGGATGTGAGCTCCGGTTCTATTACCTACTACCCCTACTAGCTGTGTGACCTTGGGCCAGCTGAGGTATCCCTTTCTCTGTCTCAGTTATCTTGTGTGTAAAATAATAATATCTACCTATGTAGATGGGGCTATGAAGTGGGGCTATGAGCATCAAATGGCTTAGTTGATATACGTAAAAAAGACTTAGAACAGTGCCTGGCACCTACCACTAAACAAGTGGGCGTTACTGTTTTCACCATTTTGTTGATGAATTGCTGAAGGATCAGAGCAGCTCCATGAATCTATGAACAAGACAAGACTGGGTGAGACGACAGACTTGTGTCATCAGCAGCTTCTTCAGCATTATAAACTTTCATAGGAATGGGGAGGAAGTGTACCTATTAAGTATGTTTGACCCTGTGCTAGTCACATATATTTTCTCAATTATGTCTTCTAAAAAAGAGAACTGAAACTCACAGAAGCAAAATAACATGCATAGCTGCTGGATTTAACCATGTTCATTTCATTACAAAGTCATGTGCTCCATTCTTGAATTTTAAATGAAAAACTTGCTGGTGGAAAATCTTGCAGTCTTAGGGAAATTATTTTCTGAGACATCCTTCTAAGCAGTCTCCTCCTCCCGGAAGCTCTTACATGCCCAGACCCCCCCGTTGCCTCCACTGTATGGATTGTCACAGATCAGAATGGAGAATGCACACTCTATCCCTCCAAACGCGAGACTACTTCTTTCCTATTCACCAAATGCCACCATAGATGGTCCTTTTAGAAGTCACGCCATGGCATCCTGGAGTGAAGGCAAACAGGCTGCCTCCGGCTCCTCTGGGGTATCAGGGGAGATAATTTAAGGTCCCACTAGCTGGGCACAGTGGCTCACACCTGTAATCCCAGCACTTTGGGAGGTCGAGGCAGGCGGATCACTTGTGGTCAGGAGTTCGAGACCAGCCTGGCCAACATGGTGAAACCTTGTCTCCACTAAAAATACAAAAATTACCAAGGTGTGGTGGCATGTGCCTGTAATCCCAGCTACTGGAAAGGTTGAAGCAGGAGACTCACTTGAACCCCGTAGGCAGAGGTTGCAGCGAAGTGAGATCGCTCCACTACACTTCAGCCTAGGCAGCAGAAAGAGACTCAAAAACATCAAAAAAATTTAAGGTCCTACCTCACAGCTCCCGCAATCCACTATTATAGTAGTGCCTTGTCTCCTTTCATGAGTCAGCTTTGCAGGTGTTTGTGTCTTATCCATGGGGATGAAAAAAGATGTTCTGTCACCAATAACTCTAACACAAGTCTGGAAAACAATTTGGAATCTGGGTTGCAGAAGGTAGCAAACACAAGTGGAGTTCCAAGCCCATTTTTCTAAGATCCTGAGCAATTTCTTGCTTTCTGCACCTCTTGCATTTATTGTAATGTACCCCCAAGAAACCTGGCCATTAGCACTGTATCTGCTTAAGAAATCCCCACTTTCAGAATCTTCAAGGCTGGAAGGAGAATACAGCACCAGGCAGGCACCATGACCTGAAGGTTGGCACCTTGGGAATTTTTGCAGCCAGATCCCAGACATGTCTCTTCAGGAAACACAGGATTTGGGACCTGACAGCTTGAATGGGACATTCAACATTTGGATTCTGAAAAAATCCAAATGTTCTTCAGGAACATTTGTTAAAGATTGTAGGGACCAGCCCCACAGGGTCGGTGGGTTTTTCTCCCCGTGTGCGGAGACAAGAGATTGTAGAAATAAAGACGCAAGACAAAGAGATAGAAGAAAAGACAGCTGGGCCCAGGGGACCATGACCACCAAGAGGCCGAGACCGGTAGTGGCCCCGAATGCCTGGCTGTGCTGCTATTTATTGGATACAAGACAAGGGGGCAGGGTAAGGAGTGTGAGTCATCGCCAATGATAGGTAATGTCTCCTGAGTCACGTGTCCACTGGACAGGGTTCCCTTCCCTGTTTGGCAGCCGAGGTGGGGGTGGGGGGAAAGAGAGAGAGAGAGAGACAGCTTACGCCATTATTTCTGCATATCAGAGACTTTCAGTACTCTAATTTTGCTACTGTTATCTAAAAGGCAGAGCTAGGTGTACAGGATGGAACATGAAGGCAGACTAGGAGTGTGACCACTGAAGCACAGCATCACAGGGAGACAGGCCTCTGGATAACTGTGGGCGGGCTTGACTGATGTCAGGCCTTACACAAGAGGTGGAGGAGTAGAGTCTTCTCTAAAACTCCCCCAGGGAAAGGGGGACTCCCTTTCCAGGTCTGCTAAGTAGTGGGTGTTTTTCCTTGGCACTGACGCTACCGCTAGACCACGGTCCACTTGGCAATGGGCGTCTTCTCAGACGCTGGCGTTACCACTAGACCAAGGAGCCTTCTGGTGGCCCTGTCCGGGCATAACAGAAGGCTCACACTGGTTTTCTGGTCACTTCTCACTATGTCCCCTCAGTTCCTATCTCTGTATGGCCTGGCTTTTCCTAGGTTATGATTGTAGAGTGAGGATTATTATAATATTGGAATAAAGAGTAACTGCTACAAACTAATGATTAATGATGTCCATATATAATCATATCTATGATCTATATCTAGTATAACTCTTGTTATTTTATATATTTTATTATACTGAAACAGCTCGTGTCCTCGGTCTCTTGCCTCGGCACCTGAGTGGCTTGCCGTCCACAATAGATAAAAGTTTTATTTTGCATAATAAGAATGTGGAAGGCTGACCATATTTTACATTAACATTGTCAGACATTTTTATGTTGAACTTTTCTTCTACACATGAAATCTGAATTGCTCTGGCTCATTACCTGCCAACATTTCCTTTCCACTGTGGGGCACACAGAAGTAACCAGGAGGCCGGGCATGGTGGCTCATGCCTGTAATCCCAGTACTTTGGGAGGTTGAGGTGGGCAGATCACCTGAGGTTGGGAGTTTGAGACCAGCCTGACCAACATGGAGAAACCCCGTCTCTACTAAAAATACAAAATTAGCCAGGCGTGGTGGCAGGTGCCTGTAATCCCAGCTACTTGGGAAGCTGAGGCAGGAGAATTGCTTGAACCCAGAAGGTGGAGGTTGCAGTGAGCTGAGATGGCACCATTGCACTCCAGCAGCCTGGGCAACAATAGCGAGACTCCGTCTCAAAAAAAAAAAAGTAACCAGAACACAGTACCTACCCTTCCTGGGTAGCAACACCGGATCATTCTTTTCTTGTTTCTATTATCTGCATTAGTTGAGCCATTTGCTACTTGTGTCTAATTTGATCTAAGTCAAAAGCATACCTGGTAAAAAGCCTTAGCAGGAAACAGTATCCCAGAATGATTTACATCATGGAATGGAGTAACCTAATGCTATCAAGGAAAACTGCCAAGCATCTTCCCCTCTTTCTATGAATTGACTTTATATATTTTTTTCTGGCTAGTAAAATTATTAAAACATTCCTCCTTTGGCTTAATAAATTAGCTTTAAAATCTTAATTACCGCTGGGCACAGTGGGTCATGCTTGTAATGCTAGCACTTTGGGAGGCCGAGGTGGGTGGATGACTTGAGATCAGGAGTTCCAGACCAGCCTGGTCAACATAGCAAAACTCCTTCTCTACTAAAAATACAAAAAATTAGCCAGGCGTGGTGGCATGCATCTGTACTCCTAGCTACTCAGGAGGCTGAGGCAAGAGAATCACTTGAACCTGGGAGGCGGAGGTTGCAGTGAGCTGAAATCACGCCTCTGCTCTCCAGCCTGGGTGGAGTCTCAAAAATTAATAAAATTAAAAACTAATTAATTAAATAAAATATTAATTACCATGAAGTCTTGTGAGGCTCTTCACTTTTTTCAAAGTACAGTACTGAAATATTCAATGCAGCATTGTTTGAATACTGAAAAAAGATAATCTAAATGTCATTAAGAAACAAGTAAATTATGACACATGCATTTTAAAGAGAGTAAAGAGAAGTATATTAATATCTATGTATTTCTTCTACAGACATAGATGTTAATGATGTTCAAATTATATGCAGATTGAAAAAATTAGTTGCAGAAGTTGTGTTTTCAAAAGTCTCAGAAAACAACCTGATTTTGGGAGGAAACTAGGATTAGGGGTACCAATCAAGAGACTTGAAATTGATCTCTAATGTTGGACTTTTATGTGGGAATATATTTGTGTGCTTTTGTATAATTAAAATAAATAAAATAAAACACTGTATAAAAAGTGGTTTTATAATAACCTCAAAGGTGCCTGGAAGGTCTCTGAAGCCATTCAGGTGCGGAGGAGCTGCCCTCTTGTGGAGTTTTGGAGTAGTTTTACTCCTGAATCAAAGAATTTACTGTGTTTTCATTCACAGAACACTGGAATGCCAATTTCAGAGTTAGAGATCAATCTCTCATGATTATCCTGTGAGAAAAAAGACAGTAAAGGTTTAGTGGCTTTCCAAAAGTCACTTAGAGTTTTAGGCAAGTCATAATTACAGACCAAGTCTTCTGATCCCTAGCTGGAGTTCTTTCAGCTCTTCTGCCTCCCCTAAACCATGAGCCAGTGAGTGTTAAAGAAAACTCACTGTGGCTGGGCGTGGTGGTGGCTCACACCTGCAATCCCAGCACTTGGGAGGCCAAGGCAGACGGATCACGAGGTCAGGAGATCGAGACCATCCTCACCAACGTGGTGAAACGCTGTCTCTACTAAAATACAAAAAATTAGCCAGGCATGATGGTGCGCTCCTGTAGTCCCAGCTACTTGGGAGGCTGAGGCAAGGGGAATTGCTTGAACCCCGGAGATGGAGATTGCAGTGAGCCGAGATCACGCCACTGCACTCCAGCCTGGTGACAGAGCAAGACTCCGTCTTAAATAAATAAATAAATAGATAAATAAATAAAACACACTGAACTGTGTTTAGAAAGACTTTAGGTGCTATACAACATACAGTGCCTGGTATGAGAAGTCATTGAATCATAAGAATGTGGAAGGCTGACGAGATTACCAAGATCTTTCTGGGTTTTTGAGAAACAAGGATGGACAATGCTTTTATTTTGTACTGGATTATAAAACTTACTTAAAAAAAAATTTTTTTTTGAGACAGTTTCACTCTTGTAGCCCTGCCTGGAGTGCAGTGGTATGATCTTGGCTCACTATAACCTCCGCCTCTGGGTTCAAGCGATTCTCCTACCTCAGCCTCCCAAGTAGCTGGGATTACAGGCATGCATCACCACATCCAGCTAATTTTGTATTTTTAGTAGAGATGGGGTTTCACCATGTTGGCCAGGCTGGTCTCGAACTTCTGACCTCAGGTGATCCGCCTACCTCAGCCTCCCAAAGTGCTGAGATTACAGGCATGAGCCACCACGCCCAGCCTTTAAAAATCTTTTTATAGGGGTAAAATAGATATAATTTTTTATCATCTTAACAATTTTAAGTGGATGATTAAGTGGCATTAAGTACATTCATATTGTGCAACCATCACCACCATCCATCTTCAGAATTTTCCATTGTAAAATTGAACAGACATATTTAATAAAAGCATAACCTTCAAAGCCGTATCTAGCCATTAAGCAACATCTGAATGCAGTAAGTTGAGTATTGGGGTAGAATAGGGAAGTGACCAGGACTTGCCTCTAGCCACAGATGACTCACTTACCTGTTTCAAATATGTGATTATGCTACAGCCCACTTAATTTTTCTGGTCATGTTATAGATAGCTCTATCCCTAGACTTCTGTAGCCTGAGATGATCAAGGAATGAATAAAGGATGGCGACTGGTCCTCTATGACCAGTTAAAAAACAAAGATTTGGGACTTTATTTCTGCCTAGGATGGAGGAAGCTGGAAAAAAGATTCATTCTCACATTAATAACAATAAAAACCGGATAATCTACAAAATCATAACTTTCCTTTAAATCGTTAGAGGGCTGGTCTGGGTGTGGTGGCCTGTAATCTCAGCACTTTGGGAGGCTGAGTTGGGCAGATCACTTGAGGTAAGGAGTTCAAGAGCAGCCTGGCCAACATGGTGAAACCCTGTCTCTACTAAAAATACAAAGATCATCCAGACATGGTGGCAGGCACCTGTAATCCCAGCTACTTGGGAGGCTGAGGCAGAATAGGTTGAGCCCGGGAGTCAGAGGTTGCAGTGAGCTGAGATCATGTCACTGCACTCCAGCCCAGGTGACAGAGTGAGACTCCATCTCAAAACAAACAAACAAACAAACAAACAAACAAACAAACAACAACATTAGAGGGTTAAGACTGCAGGGCAAAAGTAGCCTGAATTCTAAGGATAGATGGGAGGGCCCAAGGACAGCCACAATGCTAGCACTGGCTTATCTGGGACACAGCATGGAAGGAAGATGGGGCCTCTGCATAACAGTAAGAATTTAACTAGAGTTTTTTTGCTTTGTTTTGTTTCGTTTTTGTTTTGAGACAGGGTCTCACTCTATCACCGGGTTTGGAGTTGAGTGATGCAATCACAGCTTACTGCAGCCTTGACCTCCTGGGCTCAAGCGATCCTCCCACCCGAGCCTCCCAAGTTTGAATTTTGCTAGTCGTACACTCATGCTTCAGTTCAACACGTTCCACTGTCCTCTGGATCTCCTGCAGTGTAGCAGGCAGCTGAACCCAGAGGCATCATCGGACTCATTTCTAATTTCTGTAGCAAAAAATAGGTGATAGGTGATATTGAGTTCTTTCATTAGCAGGCATAAAATATCTGGTTGTCTTTTTTTTTTCTTTTTTTTTGGGACAGGGTCTTGCTGTGTCATCCAGGCTGGAGTGCAGTGGCACAATCACAGCTCACTGCAGCCTCAATCTGGTGGGCTTAAGTGATCCTCCCATCTTAGCCATGGGAGTAGCAGGGAATACAGGCACATGCCACGATGCCTGGCTAATTAAAACTTTTTTTTTTTTTTTTTTGTAGAGATGAGATCTCAGTATGCTACCCAGGCTGGTCTCAAACTCCTGGGATCAAGCAATCCTCCCACCCTGACCTCACAAAGTGGTAGGATTAGAGGCGTGAGCCATCATGCCCGGCCTTTTTGTGATGTTATAGCAATTGATGCACAAAATCCAAATTTATTGATCCACTGGGTAATGAAAAATGATATGACCTTTTCTTAATTATTAGAACACTAGAAAGAGATAGTTCCTTCATCTGCCATTTAGTTATCCAGTTGTACTGTTCATAGAGGAAAGAAAGGAAAAATGCTTTTTTTGCTTCAAGTTTTCAAGACAATGAATACTCCATCATCCTACAAGGTGTCATCCTACAAGGTCACCAATTATTCTTAATGTTTATGATGGGTTTTAATAAATTGCAATTATCTTCTTTGAAGACCAAAGTTTCCCACATTTGCACAGTGGGGGCCCCTTTAAACTGGCTCTTGAATCTTTTGGAAATCACCTAGCAGTCTTTGTTAATCTCTATTTTTTTGTTTGTTTGTTTCTTTTTTTTTTGATACGGAGTCTCGCTCTGTCGCCCAGGCTGGAGTGCGGTGGCACGATCTCAGCTCACTGCAAGCTCCGCCTCCCGGGTTCAGGCCATTCTCCTGTCTCAGTCTCCCGAGTAGCTGGGATTACAGGCGCCGCCACCTCACCCGGCTAGTTTTTTTGTATTTTTAGTAGAGACGGGGTTTCACCGTGTTAGCCAGGATGGTCTCGATCTCCTGACCTCGTGATCCGCCCGCCTCGGCCTCCCAAAGTGCTGGGATTACAGGCGTGAGCCACCGCGCCCGGCCTTGTTTTGGTTTTTTGAGATGGAGCTTCGCTCTTGTTGCCCAGAGTGGAGTGCAATGGTGCGATCTCGGCTCACTACAACCTCCGCCTCCGGGTTTCAAGTAAGTCTCCTGCTTCAGCCTCCCAGGTAGCTGGGATTACAGGCATGCACCACCACTCTGGGCTAATTTTGTATTTTTAGTAGACTGGGTTTCACCATGTTGTCCAGGCTGGTCTCGAACTCCTGACCTCAGGTGATCCACCCACCTTGGCCTCCCAAAGTCCTGGGATTACAGGCACGAGACACTACACCCAGCCCCTCTATTTGTTGTGACAAGATGTCTTAGGCTTATCTTTTACATTTCCTGCCAGACTATTTCCCCCAAATCCTCGTTTTAATGAAAAAACCAAAAAGGTACTTTAAAACCACAAGCTGATGTGCTAAACATCCTGATAGTTATAAATTTGTATTGAACATACTGGTACAAACTGATGAATGTGTGTATTCACACATATCTAAATGTATTCAATATACATTCATGAATTTATACCACTACGTCCAATTTAAATTCATAGCCATAGGATATTTTTTTTCCCCCCAAAAAATTACATGTTCTGTATTCTCTTTCTCCTTTTTCTCACATTAAAATCCCTGGTTCCAGGCTGGGTGCAGTGGCTTATGCCTGCCATCCCAGCACTCTGGGAGGCTGAGGTGGGTGGATCACCTGAGGTTAAGAGACCAGTCTGGCCAACATGTTGAAACCCCATCTCCACTAAAAATACAAAAATGAAGCTGGGTATGGTGGCACGCACCTGTAATCCCAGCTACTCGGGAGGCTGAGGCAGGAGAATCACTTGAACCTGAGAGGTGGAGGTTGTAGTGAGCTGAGATTGCGACACAGCAAGACTCCATCTTGAAAAAAAAGGACCCTGATTCTCAAGAAAACAGGATTTCAAATATCCTATAAATAGTAATTATTCTATTCCACAGTATACACACAGTCCCAAAATATCAGACTACCACCAGCTAAACCAAATGTTTTTGCATATGCTTTTACATATGATCCTTTAACTCTTAGTTTTAAGTGTATAAGCAACATACGTTTAATACTCACCACCAGTCTGTCACTATTTCTCTAGTCATTTTGGTTATCTGGAGCTCATTTTCTGAAGTTCCTGATAAACCACTTAAGGGAACATTTCCCATTTCCCAAATTTTTCTGTGTTGGATAAGTTTGTGCCAGCCTTTTATACTTATAATTTTATTAGATATGAAAACCTCAGCTCACATTTTTCTTTGGGTATTCGAAAATGATCACTCCATTTTCTTCAGGCATAAAGTATAATTGTGAAGAAAGTCTGATCATCTCACATTTCACTTGGTTTTGCCTAGCCAAAGTTTTCTTCCTTTAATGTATTATTTATGTCTTGGTGTTAGCTGCTGCTTAGGTACCAGAGTTTACTTTTAAAATATTGTTTCATATATTTAAATAAAACATTTTCTAAAATTATAGGGTTTTGTTGTTTCAGATTCCCATTATCTGTATGTTGGGTCTTCTTTGTCATTTTCTAATTAAACAAAACTTGATTTTTTATTCCTTTTATTTTACCTCTTTTAAAGACATTATCCATAGTGTTTATATTGCATCTCTGATGTTTTTATTTCCAATGCTTTCTTGAGCTTATTTCTGATTCTTGTAATCCTAAATTTGTCATATTTTATATCATCTTTCTAATATCTGTTAGCACATTTTAAACAAACGAGTTTTGCTCTGCTCTGTGGACCTCTTTCTGATACATCTTCATTGTCCAGAAATCTTCTCTTTCTTTTCATTAAAATAACTTTGTATGAGATTCATCTACAAACTTTCCTTAGTTTCTTTTTAAGTAAAATTCTGTTTCCTAAACTTTGAGAAGGAAACATGATTCATGGGAACTTCTCTAAGTTTCTTTTTAAGTGTTCAAAACCAGTATTCTGCTGAGAGATTTTGGTTGACGATTCCCTACTCTACTTGTATTTGGACCTTCTCTTCATCTTTCTCTTCTTCAATTTGGCTTCCCCCCAGCAGTTTCTCTTCTGTGGGGAACCCTGTCCTGGACGAATCTTGGGGAACCCTGTACTGGAAGAATCTTGGTGAACTCAGTAAATCAGTTCTAATACTTCCTAGGAGCTAGTTTGCTTCAGTCCTTCAGACCTTAATACAAGCCCCTTGGACTCACCCACATTTGAAATGGGCAAAGCCTCTCCCACTTGAGTGCTGTTTTCAACCTGGCCTGCTGTTTCAGTGATGACCTGAGAGGTTCTGTTCTCAGGTCATTAGATGCCGTTTCCTCACTCTGCTTCGCCTGAACTGATGCCAATGCCAGCTTGTGGTCTTGTGGCTATCTTCACCCACTTACGTTGCTCATGGATTTTTATTTTGCTATCCAGTTGCTATTATATGGTGATTTGGAGATTGGAAACTATGGCACAGCTGCCATCTGCCCCTTCTCCCTCACTATTTTTAAAGATTTCCAAAACCAATTCTATTTCCAGTCTTACTCTGCACCTCTGGCTTTAGAGGAATCTGCATGTCTCCATTTGTCTTTTATCTCTTCTAGTCTTCTGCCACTGACAATGATCACTTCTTTAAGTCACTTACTACTCATCCATCAGTTTCCTTGCCTGATGTCTCTTCTTCCATTCTGTTAACCCTTGTGGATTTGTCTTATTCCTTTTCTGTCAAGTAGCATTTTTAGTGAGTGAGGGGATAAATATTTGTAGACAATGTTTGCTTCACATTCCTAATTTGTTTTATAACAGGAAACATGCATGGAGAATTCAAATCTGCTTTTGTTCTTTGGATTAGGTCTTTTTTAGATTGGGCCTTTTTGGGTTTTAATTTTTATTTTGTAATAGCTTTAGTTAGCTTTTATTCCATTCTGATCTCATTTTCCTAGAGTCCTCTACCGAATCTCACTTAAAAATATAAATACTCTGGCTCTTTCCTTTATCCTCTGTATCACAAATACTTTTAGAATTCCTTTAATTCCTGTCACTTCAAATCCTCAGTTAGCAGCTGGTTCTCTTTCCATGCATCTGCCCATTTCTTTGCAGAGAGTACATGTCACAGACCTTGCAGATTTAGTATCTTATGCAGTGTTCAGGGGACTAGTTTTAAATATATGTTAAGGAAGGTTTAGCCCACACTTCAAACAATATATATTAAAACTGAGGCTATTTTGAAGTTGAAAAATATTAATGATATAAGAAGTACTTCCTTTCATATGATGCTGAAAATTTTCCTTCAGTGTCAACCTATAATCCAACCAAAACCTTCAGGGATAAGAGAGCAATGTCTCATTTGTGTAATGATCTTTAACCCTTCCAATTACCCCTCCCATCTCAACTTTATTTTCAATTCAACCCTGAAGGACAGATGGGAAAGGCAAGTGGAAAACTTTAAAGCCTGGAGAAACACAGTGATTTCCTCTAGGACTGTAGTTTCTCCATTTACTATCTTTCTACTTGACAACATTACAGAAATATTTAGAGTAGATTTTTATAAACCCCAGGGGATTTTCCCAATTAACATTAAAACTTCCAAAAACTTGTCAGAGATACAATTATTCTTCTATTTAGCTTCTTATAAAAATATAAAAAGCTGAGCAAAAAAACCACAACCCAATTATAAAGTTAATATACAAAATGTATTCTATTTTTAAAATGGCACAGATTGAAAAAAAATTCTTCAGGCTGATAAGTGCCTCATTCCCAAACAGGGACTTCAAATTGATCAGATTCTCTTGCAGGCAAAAGCATCGCAGCAGTCTGCATTTACTGGAATATCGCTCTTTGAACACGCACACATTCAGGTTTGTTAAATATATCCTCTTCTGCTTCTGGAGTTAGTTGGATGTTATCTCTGACTGGGGACAGGGGTTTCTTACAAGAAGGAAGCTTTTCGGAATCTCTGCAAAATACAATAAAATAAATTTGGTATTTTTAGGGTACTGATTATGAGAGAAGAAATATTCTACCTGGACAAAATAGAGGGATATGAAGAGGATAAGACCGTTTACTGTATAATCTCATTCAATGCATTATATATCACAATCAGCTTCTCCTGTGAGCACTCCCCATAAATTTGGAGTCTCACTTCTTAGCGCCTCTTCTTGCTTTCAAAATCACCATTCAGTGTAGGTGCTGGGCCACCATTCAATATATTAGCTAAGGCAGAATGATTCCAATACTTTAATTCTTTTCTCCTTAGTGCCCTTCTCAAGTATGGTTAAGAACCAATATAAGTGAAGCAGGAACAAATGGTTAAGCCCTGGTGAAGCCCTACCTTTTTTTTTTTTCTTTTTTGAGACAGCCTTGCTCTGTCATCCAGGCTGGAGTGCAGTGGCACGATCTTGGCTCACTGCAACCTCCACCTCCCGGGTTCAAGCGATTATCTTGCCTCAGCCTGAGTAGCTGGAACTACAGGCCTGCACCACCACGTCTGGCTGATTTTTATATTTTTACTACAGATGGGGTTTCACCATGCTGGTCAGGCTGGTCTCAAACTCCTGACCTCAAGTGATCAGCCTGCCTCAGCCTCCCAAAGTGCTGGGATTACAGGCGTGAGCCACCGTGCCTGGCCTAAGCCCTATCTTTTATTCTCCTCTCAGTTGTTTTTTCTTTTTTCTTTTCTGGAAGGAAGCTATCTATAAAAATTAATGCTGTTATGAAGATATTACAGGTAATTCTATCTCCTGTCAACAAAAATTAAATAGCAGTAAGTCTTTTTTTCTCAAAAGCATTTAAGAATACTGTTGCACCCTTAATTTCTCTCTAGCAACAGTTTTCAAAGCATGTTCCATGACCCCTGGAGAGTCCCAAGATCCTTTCAACAGATTTCCAAGATCAAAACTATTCTTACAATATTCAGACTCTGTTCCTCCTTTCCACTGTGCTGACACTTGTATAGATGTTACTAAAGCAGAACTGAGTGAAACTGCTGACAACTCAGTGTGAATCAGGACGGTGGCATCACACCGTACAAGTCATACCAGGACTATTTGTATTCTCCACCTCCGTGCACTTGTAGTTAAAGAAAAGTCTCAAAAATGTTATTGATGGAAGCAGTAAAAATCACTAATTTCATTAAATCTCAACCCTTTGGTATACTTCAAAATTTTTTTTTAAATTTTTTTGATACAGGGTCTCGTTCTGTTGCACTCTGGCTGGAGTGCAGTGCCGCAATCACTGCAACCTCCACCTCCTGGGCTCAAGCAATTCTGCCACTTCAGCCTCCTGAGAAGCTGGGACTATAGGCACATGCCACCACGCTCGGCTAATTTTTTGGTATGCTTTTTAATATTCTGTGGCAAAATGGAAAGCACAAACAAAACACTTCTATTGTGTATAGAAGTATGATAGTTTATCTCAAGTAAAAGCATGTGACATTAAGGTCATTCAGGACTTCTCTAAAATGAACAAAAAGGGGCCAGGCGTGCTGGCTCATTAACAGTATTTGTTGCTAATGACAAAATTCAAGCTTTCAAATGAAAATTAAAATTTTGGAAAACATATCTGCCACGCAACGGTTTTCCAATGTTAAAGGCTTTGTTGATTGCGACTTTTTTCTTATATTGTATAATAAAATATATCAATATTTGGAAGTACATCTCAATGAACCAATATTTTCCAAATGACCAACTCATGATGTTACATGTAAAGGATGCATTAAAAGTGCACCAGTGTAGGCCAGGCAAAGTGACTCACACCTGCAACAAAAAATTAAACAATTAACTGGGGGTGGTGGCATACGCCTGTAGTCCCAGCTACTCAGGAGGCTGAGGCAGGAGGACTGCTTGAGCTCAGGAGGTCGAGGGTACAGTGAGCCATGATCGTGCCATTCCACCCTAGGCAACAGAAGAAAGGTACACCAGTGGACTGTAATATGACACAGAGTATAAAAAGTCAGTTGATATGGTTTCATATTCTACACTACAACTAACCTTAAGAAACTACAAGTTGTTGAATTTAGACATAATAGCAGAGAAGAAAATTTACCATTATCTAAAAGGGCTATCAAAATATATATTTTCTAACTACAAATATGTCTATTTCCTTCATATACTCAACCAAAACACCAAATCATAACAGATCAAATGTAGAAGCAGATATAAGAATCCAGCTGAGTTCTATTAAGCCAGGCAGTAAAGATTTGCAAAGTAGACAGTAAAGATTTGCAAAATGAAATGTAAAACCATGCCACTTTTCTCACCTTTTAGGGGGATTTGGAAAATATAGCTATTTATTTTTTAAAGGTACTCTCTACATTCATATGTAATAGGCTTATCGTTATTTTAAAATTAATTTTTTTTTTTTTTTTGTTTGAGACGGAGTCTCGCTCTGTCACCCAAGCTGGAGTGCACTGGCCAGATCTCAGCTCACTGCAAGCTCCGCCTCCCGGGTTCACGCCATTCTCCTGCCTCAGCCTCCCGAGTAGCTGGGACTACAGGCGCCCGCCACCTCACCCGGCTAGTTTTTTGTATTTTTTAGTAGAGACAGGGTTTCACCGTGTTAGCCAGGATGGTCTCGATCTCCTGACCTTGTGATCCGCCCGCCTCGGCCTCCCAAAGTGCTGGGATTACAGGCTTGAGCCACCACGCCCGGCC
>NW_016813202.1:1747202-1782129 GCF_001698545.2 Rhinopithecus bieti
TAAAATTAATATTTTTAAATGTTCATTTCAATTTCTATGATGGGTAAGTGTTGACAAATACAACCTACATAAACCAAAGTGTTTTGGGGCCTTTAACAATTTTTAAGAGTATAAAGCATCCCTGAAAACAAAACATTTGAAAACTGCTGTCATATGGTTTAATCCTAGACTTTACACAACGGAAAATAAGAAACGATTGTCCAGCTCTTATTTACAAAGTGTTTCCCACTCATACCACCTCATCTATGACAATATTTCTATTAGGTAAGGTTTAATCCTATCGTTCCATATAATTAAAAAAAACCTTTTATTAAACTTAGCACGTTTCTTTTATTGAGAATGAGAAAATAGTTATAAGGTAATGCTACTCTGCGGCTAATTTTGTGGTCTAACAGAAGGAAGCATTATGGTTAACAAAAATTTAACTATATAGAGGATGAATTCTTTTAAAACAGTGCTGGCCACATACACTGCAAATCTGGCAAATTCATCATATAAACCCAATGAGTCTCCCCATTTTAAGACTGATACATTAGAGAAGTATGATATAGCACTGTACTTCCGCCCCTTCTTTAAAATCTTATTTTCGGCCAGGTGCAGTGGCTCACGCCTGTAATCTCAGCACTTTGGGAGGCCGAGGAGGGCGGATCACCTGAGGTTGGGAGTTTGAGACCAGCCTGACCAACATGGAGAAACCCCGTGTCTACTAAAAATACAAAATTAGCCAGGCATGGTGGCGCACACCTGTAATCCCAGCTACTTGGGAGGCGGAGGTTGTGGTGAGCGGAGATTGCACCATTGCATTCCAGTCTGGGTAACAAGAGCAAAACTCTGTCTCAAAATAAAAGAAAATAAAATAAATTTTTTTTCTCTTTACAATCCTGAGAGATAAAAAAAGGAAGGCAAGAGACTTAAGGCCTAGGAAAGCAATTTGCTGAACATCAGAGAGACCCCAAAACCAGACTGAGAACTGGTTTTTTTTTAGTTTGCCATCTTTTTATGAAAAGAAGGTACAGAAATTGAAATTAAGTATAAAGAATCAGTTAAAGGGAAGAGAGAAAAATAATTATTTTATAGTGAGAGAAACAAAATTGACTCATACGAAACTAGAAAGAGTTGGGAGAAAGGGATGGAAATTACAGAAAATAATAGTTTATCTTGTTTCAGAATAAGAAATAAGGCAACTCACTTTTTAAATCCAAAGTTTTTCCAGAGCTCATTGAGTTTGATCTGTAATCCCGGCTTGTTCTCGGCATTATGATGCTTTCTCTTCTGGATGCTTGCTGGCTTCTTGCTCAGCCCACTGGCTCTGGCAGGTCCGAGAGGTTTGATCTTGGTTGTAGAAAGAGAGTCTGCAGAAATGGACTTATATAGCCCAGGAACCTGAAGATTAAACATCCATTTTAAGACCATTCTGTTAAAGCAACTAACTTTAATTTCAAACTATTCTCATTTATTGAGACGGAGTGTCGCTCTGTCGCCCGGTCTGGAGTGCAGTGGCGCGATCTCAGCTCACTGCAACCTCCAATTCCCGGGTTCACGCCATTCTTTTGCCTCAGTCTCCTGAGTAGCTGGGACTACAGGCGCCTGCCACCATGCCCGGCTAATTTTTTTATATTTTTAGAAGAGATGGGGTTTCCCTGTGTTAGCCAGGATGGTCTTGATCTCCTGACCTCGTGATCCACCCACCTCGGCCTCCCAAAGTGCTGAGATTACAGGTGTGAGCCACCGTGACTGGTCAAACTATTCTTTATACGTAAGAACAAAATAACCCATAAGCAATGGTAAAAATGTGCTATTTATAAACGTCTATTACAGAAGTCATCATGAATTATTTTAACAGGTAACAGTAAACCTGGCATAAAATTTAAAAGTTCTCTTTTGTAAAGGAACAGAGAAAAAAATGAATCTCTCTCACTGCCTCCCTTTCCAGAGGCAATTGCTGCTCCCAGCTTCCTGTGCATCCAGACTCACGCGTGCACACACACACACACACATACACACAAACTGGCAGCATAATACACGCTGTTGTGCACTTCATTTTTCTCACTTAATGTATCTGGATTCCACTTAATGATGTATCTTAGAGATTTTTTTCAGTTCACAGGAAGTAGAATTTTATTTTGAGTAGGGTGCCTGTTCTTCCATTGTATATATATATATGCCATAACTTACTTAAACAAACCTCTATTGACATTTAGGTTGTTTCTACTAAGGGTTGATTTTTACCCTGTGGACAGAATGGAGACAATGAAGTTTTGTTATTGTTTCTCAGGATAGTAAGAATGAGGTATATTAAAAAAGGTTTACAATACGAATCTGGCAGTGTGTGTATAAAGAATGAAAAAGTTAAAGTTTCACACAGTAAAGATGAAATCCTTAAATATGTGTTGGTGATGGGGAGAAAAAAAGAAGACAAAGAAATAAACGTTAGAATTTGGAGAGGTATCAATGTTTGGTTGTTTTTCTCCAAATGCTGTAGAAGGATCAAACTGACAGTTATGAAGAAAAAGGACAACCTTAGGATTTTGAAACCAAGTGGCAGATAACATAATTTTATTTAATAGATAAAGAACATTCTGAGAAGAAATAGCGGTAAAAGGCGCGAGTTTGATTTTAGGTATTAAAGACGGGTATCAGGGAGAGCTCACCTGGAGGGTCACCAGAACAGAAGTGGTAGTTAAATCCCTGACAAGGCAAATCTCTGAGAATAATAATAATAATACGATGCTTTACTATCTAGACATAACTCCTTTTGGAAAAGTACTTTCTAGATCTCCAGTCATATCCATCATTGTAAATTATTCTGCATGTATCTTTCCAGACTTCTTAATATGATACCACAAACATGCAAATGTGCATATGAATATTTTAAAGTATTTAAACAAAACACCACTATACATATTGTTAATAACATATTTTTCCTTTTCACTAATAATGAATGTCTTTTCAAGTTAGTAGATATGACTGCAAAAGCCTTCTTGCTCAAAAATTTTAAAAAAATCTCATATTTACATATTTTATATTTGTATCTTTAATGTATTGGAATTTGCTATGGACTGAACGTTGTGTGCCCCCCACATTCATGTTGAAGTCCTAACACTTAACTCCTAATGTGATGGTGGGATTTTTGAGAGGTGATTAGATCATGAGAGTGGAGCCCTCAGGAATGAGATTACTGCCCTTATAAGAAGAGATACAAAAGAGATGTTCTCTCCCTCTACCATGTAAGGACACAGGAAGAAGGCATCTGTCTGCAAACGAGGAAGTGGGCTCTCACCAGACACCAAATCTGCTGGTGCCTAGACCTGGGACTTCCCAGCCTTTAGAACTGTGAGAAATAAATATTTATCATTTAAGCAAATCCAGTTTCTGGTATTCTGTTATAGCAACCCATATTGACTACGGTAGAATTTATATTTATATTGTGTGAGACGGACATCTTTTTCAAATGGATAAGCAGGGCCTGTGTTATAATTTTACAAAGTTTTTATGGTACTAGAAACATAATATATACTCATGGTAGAAAATACAAGAAAAGAACAGAAAAAAGTTCACCTATATTTCTACCACTAAGAGCTAAAACCAAAGATTATTTAATAATTCACTCCCTTATTGTTATTTAGATTATTTCCAATTTTTCACTATTATAACCAATGCAGTATTAAGTATTCTTATATTTAAATTCTCAGTGTTTCCTTAGGCTAAAGTTCTAGAATGCACTTACTGGTTTGAATTATTTGAACTCTTTCAAATTTTTTTCTAGAAATGGCAGACCAATACTTACCTTTTAAAATATGTGATTCTATACTCTCATAAAAAATGAGTATAATTAAAACATTTCTTGGAAATATGAAGAGGCAAGAAATGATTTTATTATTTTAATTTGCACTATTTGATTACTAATGAGGTTAAACATATGGTTAAACAAATGAGGTTAAACATCTATTAATCAACCATTGGTACTTTTCCTTTTGTGACCTGTTTATGACCTTTATCCATCTTTTAAGTTAGGAAACAGTGTTTTTATACTGATGAACAAGAACACTTAATACATAAAATATGCTTTAATTTGTGCTTAATATATAAAATATGCTTTACTATGTAGTAACACAAATATTTCTATATTTGGATTTAAAAAACCACGGGTACACAGTTTCTAGGCGGCCTTTTGGCAGTATGTATCAATGCTAAATCACACACGCCTTGGGACTATGTATCAATGCTAAATCATACATGCCTTGGGACCAGCCACACCACTCCATGGAATGAATCCTTACAAACTAATCAAGAATATGTCCTCAAATATTTATCCACAAGATCTTGGTTGCAGTATTATTTGCTAGAGCAAAACAATTTAGGGTGAATGACAAAAATAAGAGGATTGGCCAAACCCACACAACTGCATATTATAAAGTCATCACATTAATGACTAAAAGTACACGGAAAACGATCTTTCATACACTGCAAGAGAAAATAAGTTTCACAGCTTAAACACCTACAGTCAAGCATGAAGTTTTAAAGCAGACATTTTTATATAAATGAGAGACTACAGGTATTTCAACTTTTAATTCTGCTTGTATTTCTCATTTTATAGTTGTAAGCATACACTGCTTCTGAAATTAAAAAAAAATTAAATAAATATTTTACCTTGTTCCTTAGAGGTGTGTCTTTTGAGAAATGAGATAAACGTAGCTTGGAGGTCTGGTCACTTTGACTGTCAAGTAACTTAATATTGCAATCAGATTCCTTGAGTCCCCAGATCAAAAAATAAAATAAAATTATACTTTTACTATAGAATTTTTATGACAACAAACCAATATTCAACAAAATGGAAAATAAATAAGAACATGGGAGAGAGTTAATAAAAGAAAATGAATCTAATATGGAAAGGATGATGTTTGCCAATTTCATTGAAGAAGCTAGCAAGGTATTTCAGCTGGAGAGGTCAATTATATAAAATATCTATTTAAAATTAAAGTCTTTTATGAACTGCTAGAAGAGGATGTAAAAATGCTGAGTCAGATAAAACACGAGTCTCCTACTGTAAAAATGTTGAGTTACACATGTGTGGTTAACAGTTTTCATCTTACTAGCTAAAATAAGTTGAACAGGTGCAGCTCCATCCTTTCTTTTAATCAAGTAACATGTTTAACTTTAAAGAGAAAAAAAAGGTATCCACTTTAAAGTGGAGTTGTATTGTATTAAATGCACTTCATCTTTAGTGATGACTTTCAGACCTACCCTCTGCCCCCAATTTTCTATCAGATAAGACTTTTCTATAGACGGAGAGTTCTCTTGTAATCTGCATTCCCATGAAAGTCAAAAAAAAAAAGAGGACAATGAGACCAGGTGTGGAGGCTCATGCCTGTAATCCCAGTACTTTGAGAGGCCAAGGTGGGTGGGCAGACCACTTGAGGTCAGGAGTTCGAGACCAGTCTGGCCAACATGGTGAAATCCCGTCTCTACTAAAAATACAAAAATTAGCCGGGCGTGGTGGCACATGCCTGTTGTCCCAGCTACTTGGGAGGCTGAGGTGGTGAAAATCGCTGGAACTTGCGAGGTGGAGGTTGCAGTGAGCCGAGATCGTACCTCTGCAATCCAGCCTACGCAACAGAACAGACTCAAAAAAAAAACAAAAAACAAAGGGCAATAAAAAAACCCAATAGTGAAAAGCACCCCATTAACTTGTGTTATACCTTACAGAAACCCTAACATTCCTTGCTCATAGCTAACAGTACTGTGACTCTGGGCTAAATCATTTCCTGAAGATCACAAGGAAGGTCCTAAGATGACTTCAACCTCAAATACTGTCAAGGAACTCAACACAGAATCTATGAGTGTTGCTTTTCACAGTGAACTACCAACAGAAGGCTCTAATATTGGAGCATTTTCTTCTGAACTATAGGATCAAAACTGATATTCAAAATGATGCCCTAAGGGCATCACAGCTTTCTGAAACATTTCTGAATCAAAGAAAGATTATATCATTTTACATTAACTGTCAGCATCAAATTCTTTGAGAATTAACTATTTATTCTAATAAGAGTTTACTATATCTGGCAGCAAAAGAGATGACTTAATGAATGATTCCTAGTTTTGTTTAGTTTGTTAATTTTCGGGGGGGTGTGGCTAGGGGAGGAGGATTCATATTTCTATAACCATTAGTATATTAAAAAAGGTTAGCCCGGAAGACAAAATGAGGAATTCTATTAGTATGACCCGCCTACAGTGGGAGCTGATAAAGCTTCCCAGGAAAACCTGGCTAAACGCTTCCAAAGTAAATGAAACAGTAAGATGCATGCTGGAAATATAAAAAAGATAACCCCAAAGGAACTCAGCAGACTTAATACCCTTACAAATTAACGGTGATGTTTTTATGAAAGATGTTCAAGACAGCCAACGCTGTGGTACCCAAGTGGCAGTAAGAGAAGATGCAGTACGAAGTAGAAATGACAAAGACGAGATAAAGATGGAGGTTCATAGTAAAAGAAACACTCTTCTAGTCCAGTATGCACAGTACTCAGGATGGACCAACCGAAGGCAAAGTGAAAGAAAGGGAAAAGAAAAGCAGAAGCCTCCAAGGCGGCCAAGGGTATGGCTCGGCAGCCTCTTTAAAACGTAAGAAGGGCCGAGTGAAGTGGCTCACGCCTGTAATCGCAGTATTTTAGGAGGCTGAGGTGGGGGTGGATCACCTGAGGTCAGGAGTTCGAGTCCAGCCTGACCAATATGGTGAAACCCCATCTCTACCAAAAAAACAAAAATTAGCCAGGCGTGGTGGTGTACACCTGTAATCCCAAATATTCAGGAGGCTGAGACAGGAGAATCACTTGAACCCAGGAGGTGGAGGTTGCAGTGAGCCAAGACTGTGCCACTGTACTCCAGCCTGGGCAACACAGCGAGACTCTGTCGCAAAACAACAACAACAACAACAACAACAACAACAACAACAACAACAACAACCATAAGAAGGAAGTCTCTGAGCCCACTCTGGCTCAGGAGGCTACCCGATTTGGGGAAAAAAAATGTAAAAAAAGGCACAGGGGACAGATTTTGGGTTCAAATATATGAATACATTTCAGCTTTCTCCAAATGAAAACAACTTATTTACACATTTTAATTTGGCTTTTTTCTTCAATTTCAGTCCAGTAGATCTCTACTTTCCTTTGGGAACTTGAATAAAATATTTTCTTCTTTAATAAATAAAAGCTATACTGATTTATTAGATGCTGTTCAATATTTGGAATTATCAGGTATCAAAACTCTGTCAAATATTACCATGGCTATAATTGTTCCTGCAACTTGGTCGGTTATTATAGTTCATAAAGATAAAGAAGGAATGTTATATTGGTTAATCTGAGATATTTCAGGTTTAATAAAAGCTACTGCCAACATGTCATTTAAAAATGTATCACTGGATCTTACGAGCAGTACAGTCACTTACTGTGTAACGATGTTTCATTCAACAGCAGACCATGTATTCGGTGGTCTGCATATTTGGATTGCATATTCAGTATTTTCACTATAACTTTCTATGTATGATACACAAATACTTACCATTGTGTTATAGTTGCCTACAATGTTCAGTTCAGTAACGTGCTGTACAGGTTGTAGCCTCAGAGCAATAAGGCTTTAGCATCTAGCCTAGGTGTGTAGTAGGGTAGACCATCTAGGTTTGTGTACGTTCACTCTATGATGTTTGTACAACGACCAAATCAGATCACCTAACAATGCATGTCTCAGAACACATAGTTAAGTAACACACGACTGTACTTATTTGGAGTTTTGATTTTATGTCAGAATACAAGATACATTATATATTAATAGAAGAAAAAACTGGTTAGGATGCTTTTATTAATTTAAAACAGAATTACAAAATCACTTGTATTACTGTTTTGTCTTGTCATAAGGCGTTTAGCAGGAATAAGAAGAGTAAATGAAAATCCATTTCTGAGGTACTAAAACTTAAGATGGATACATTGCATGAACAGGGCCACTTCCTTATAAGGTCTCTGTCTTTTTTTTTTTCTTTTTCTTTTTTGAGACAGTCTGGCTCTGTCCCCCAGGCTGGAGTACAGTGGCTCAATCTCGGCTCACTGCAACCTCCGCCTCCCAGGTTCAAGCGATTATCCTGCCTCAGCCTCCCGAATAGCTGGGATCACAGGCGCCCATCACCATGCCTGCCTAATATTTCTGCATTTTCAGTAGAGACAGGATTTCACCATGCTGGCCAGGCTGGTCTCAAACTCCTGACCTCAAGTGATCCGCTCACCTCGGCCTCCTAAAGTGCTGGGATTACGGGCATGAGCCATCACACTTGGCCCCTTATAAGGTCTTAAATGTTATCTGAATTCAAGAGCATATTAAGGATTTAAACAAACTGATAATAATTTTTCATTTCACAGATTATCACTCTGCGTAGGCTTTAACTGTGGCACACCTTGAGATACCCACCAGTGGAACACACAGTGATTTAGGAAATACACAGTTAATTTACATGTATTGGAGTTTAAAATGTGAAAGATACGGAGAAGTCCTTCAAATGAATAAAATGTGAACTTTCTGCACAGTAGAATTGAGAATGAAAAAAATTAATATAGCTCGTCATTTACAAATAGGAAAAATTTCCTGAATGATTTGAGTAACAATCTATTTTTTCTTACATATAAATTTGAAAAGGAAGCCTTCAGGATTTGACTTACCTCTGAATCGGACTCCTTACTAGAGCACTGAGAAAGCTTGGATGCATTTGAACTCTGCAGTGAGAATTCTCCACTTTCCTGGGACTGTGAAGAACACGCCCCTTCTCGTAAGGGATGAGCCTCATCATCACTGGACTCCTCGCTCTTTAACTGAGACACGTCAGACATACTAATCTCAGGCAGGGAGGTGGGGGAATCGCTTTTTCTTCGGAATTGCTGCAATGCTGTGCTTGGAGAGGGGCTTGGCGTTCTTGAAAAATCTCCAAGACCTCCAGTCCAACTAAAACAACTTCTTAGCGTTCCCAAAGTGGGTGGTGAAATGGTCCTTGTGAATTTGCTGCTCTTAAAAGAGTGGGACTCTTCATCTGTAAACACTGTTGCCTTGTCTGGAATATGATCACTTGGAATATGATTATTGGGCATGTCATCACTTGCATTATGTGCTACATTTGTGTCAACCAGCCTCTTGCCTTCTTGGTCTCCATACTCTGATTCATGCAGATTGTTCTCTTTATCTGTGACGGAAGTTTCATCCAGAGGCTGGCTGCTCACTTTGTTTGACACACAGTCAATAGAATCTGGAGAACTGCAAAAAAACCTAACAGAAAAAAAGGAATAGAAACAGTAAGTGTAAGTATTTTAGAGTTTTCTCAAGGGGTGTCAAGATTCAAAATGGAATAATTAATTTCTTTTTGCAAAAAGTCTCATAAATACATAATTTCATAAAGGCATAACAAATCTTAAATTTTAGTCAAAATTCAAATTTTGATTATGCCAACATTCACACATTTAGAATTCTATTTATGCAATGAATTTTTAGACAGGACTTTCTCTTTTTTGAGACGGAGTCTCTCTCTGTCACCAGGCTAGAGTGCAGTGGCACGATCTCGGCTCACTGCAACCTCCGCCTCCCGAGTTCAAGTGATTCTCCTGCCTCAGCCTCCTGAGTAGCTGGGATTACAGGCTCACGCCACCACGCGGGCTAATTTTGCATTTTAGTAGAGACGGGTTTCTCCATGTCGGTCAGGCTGGTCTCAAACTCCCAATCTCAGGTGATCCACCCACCTCGGCCTCCCAAAGTGTTTGGATTACAGGCGTGAGCCACAGCGCCCGGTCTAGAGAGGACTTTCTAAAAGCAGTCTTCTATATACACATGTACTTGGAACTTCTGTACTTTATTTATGCCTCATCATCATATAGCTGTTCTTTCCCTAAACTTATGGACTCTCAAATAGAAGATAAACTCTTTGAGGGCAGGTACTTCCCACATCTTTGTATCTTCCACAGTACCTAGGATGGGGCTAAAAGACGGTCAAACATATGAACAGATGTAGAAATATGCAACCAAAAGGACAATTTACAGCTATTCTCTCATATTTTGTGGGAAGCAAAATTAAAGAAATTAGCTATTTACCCTTCATCTTAGCTTTGCTCCTAGCATTATACCATCTGGGAACTTGTAATAGCATACTAATCTAGCAGCATGTTATATACCCTATAAACTTCTACACTCTTTTAAATATACAGGTTAAGACTTTCTTTCAAATCAATCATTAAACTCTATATTACTAAAGAGGTATCACTTACTTAGCATAGCAGCTTTGAAAAGAAATTCCAATAAAATGAAAGATCAGTATTATTGAGGAGGCAAGGAGAGTTTTTAGGTTTAAAAAAAATCCTAGTGTACATGATCAGATAAAACATAAAACTTAAAGAGAATTTACCTCCTTAGTAAGCATTAGCTCAAATCCAAGATAATGAACAGAATATTTACTGAATGCTAGAGAGTAAAAATCTTTTCTATCCTTTCACCAAATCCCTAGATTAGTTGTATGGGGAGGGGGCAGGAAGCAGTACATGGAAGAAAAGCTCTTACTAGGCTTTGCAGTAACAGAAAACATGAACTCCTAGACACGACTGCAAATTCATTTTTAAATCAACAGTAATTCCTGTGATGCCCAACTATTCTTCCACATATCATTTCCCAGGTAAAGAGAAGTGATAGTGACAATGCCAGGGTTATAAAATTAATTGGCTAGCAACAAACAGAATTAAAACTCAGAACCTTCCTCCCAACTGGCCTATACTGTTACTTAATTGACTTGTATTTCCAGATCTCGAAAGATAAAACGGGCATGTTTCTGTGATAACTACCTACAAAATAAAAATAATAAAGACTTAAAACAGGCTTCCAAAATGCAGGCAACTTGGTGACAACGTTTTACATGCTTGATATCTCCTTTTAGTTGCATTCTATTAAAAAGAGAGGAGTGGTAATGCTTGCATATATGGTAATGACTAGGCACTATGCCAGGTGCTTGATACGCAGAGTTTCTATTTACCTTCACAACAGACTTATGTATATAATCATCCATTTTTTATGAAGAAATAGGCTCAGGGAGGTGAACAGTGTGTGAAAGATGACTCAACTAAAAAGATGACAGAGTGAGAATTCAAATCCAGGCCTACTGGATTGTATGCTGCTTCCAATCCATTGTATCAACTGTGACTAGGAATTTTCCTACCACCAGTACTAACTATACAACCTTGAGAACGCTTAACCTTTCAGAGCCTCAGTCTCTGAACCCCAAATAGTGAAGAGAGCATCAATCCTGTGTATCTCATAATATTTTTGTGAGAAATAGAAAAACATGTAAAATTACTTTGAAAATTAACTTTGAAAACTAATTTAATAATATCCAGTTAATTAAAAAAAAATTTTTTTTTGAGATGGAGTCTCGCTCTGTCACCCAGGCTGGAGTGCAGGGGTGCGACCTCAACTCTCTGCAACCTCCTCCTCCTGGGTTCAAGCAATTCTCCTGCCTCAGCCCCCAGAGAAACTGGGATTACAGGTGCCTGCCACTACGCCCAGCTAATTTTTGTATACTTAGTAGAGATGGGGTTTCACTATGTTGGCCAGGCTGGTCTCAAACTCCTGACCTCAGGTGATCTATCCTCCTTGTCCTTCCAAAGTGCTGAGATTATAGGTGTGAGCCTAGTCCTATCTAGTCATTATTAAATGTTGCTATACAACGTAAGCCATAAAATGATACATCAAAGACTGACTTACTCCTGATAATTATTTCTCACAGAAAGCTGATAGAGAAAAAAATTGTTTCTCTAGGTATCTCTTAATGCACCCTCTGAACAAGTTGCTAGTGAAACATCTAAACTACATAAAGCAGCCATGTACAGTCTCAAACTAGAAGATTTCCTTACGTTTCTACAATGACTAAATAGGCAAGCCCTGTAGAGACACACAAACATTCTCATTTGTTGTCTCCAAAGAAGAGCTCAACGTGAAGCAGCAGCACAGGGAAACTCTACTCTCACCCCAGCGGAAAAACAAAACCAAGCTAGAAAAATTGTTCCAAGTGAGAGAAGTCAACTTTCTAGAAGTTTTTAATTAGTGTGTTTTGCTTTTTTTTTCTTTTGAGACGAAGTCTTGCTCTGTTGCCCAGGCTGGAGCACAGTGGTGTGATTTTGGCTCACTGCAACCTCTGCCTCCCGGGTTCAAGCAATTCTCCTGCCTCAGCCTCCCAAATAGCTGGACTACAGGCGCCCGCCACCACGCCTGGCTAATTTTTTGTATTTTTAGTAGAGACGGGGTTTTACCATGTTAGCCAGGATGGTCTCGATCTCCTGACCTCATGATCCGCCCACCTCGGCCTCCCAAAGTGCTGGAATTACAGGTGTGAGCCACTGTGGCTGGCCCAATCAGTTGCATATTATCTAGAATACTTTTCCATTTTTGTGGCCAATTTTTCATCATTCCACTATTAACAAGCACCTTTAATGAGGGTGAGTAGCAAAAGATTCAAAACCACTATTTAATCATATTGTATTGCAACTATTTCCTTGAGAAGACTCCATGGGAGAAGGGTTTGAAACATCACCTGAGGTGAGACTAAGAAACTACCAGTGGTTCATTCCTTCATGCTCATCTCCCATCATCATGGTTAGACAGAGCTGACTGCTGCCTGATCTATGAAACTTGAAAAGCAGGGCAGGGTGTGGTGACTCATACCTGTAATCTCAGCACTTTGTGAGGCTGAGGTGTGTGGACCACTTGAGGTCAGGAGTTCAAGATCAGCCTGGCCAAAATGGTGAAACCCTGTTTCTTCTAAAAACATAAAAATTGGCTGGGCGTGGTGGCGGGTGCCTGCAGTCCCAGCTACTCAGGAGGCTGAGTCAGGATAATTGCTTGAACTTGGGAGGTGGAGGTTGCAGTGAACCGAGATGGCGCCACTGTACTCCAGCCTGAGCGACAAGAGTGGAATTCCATCTCAAATAAAAATAAAAATAAAAAATAAAAAACGTGAAAAACAAAGACTACTCATTCGAAGTCTTCTAGTGGAATACAGCAGCCGGTAACTTTTCTCTCTTAGTGTTACTCTATCATGCCTAGATCACTTCTGACATTTATATTTCCTTTTTCATGTTGTGGCACCACCATCTAAAGTCAACATAATAAGAGTTACTTACTATATGTTTATCATCTACCTGTAAGGCACTGCCTTAGGTGCACTGCTGATAGTAACTCATTTACTCCTCTCATTGGTCCTAAGGCTGTCATAATTGTTAGCCCCCATTTTTAAAAGGAGAAAACTGAAGTGCCCAGAAGTTAACTTGTCAAGTCACACATCTTATAATGAACACAACAGGATTCAAATCCAGGGAGCCTGACTCCAGGTTCTAAATTCCTAATCCACAAATTAAACTGACTCTTCACAATCTCATGATTGCTCCCAGGGACTACGGCAACAGTCCACCTGATCCCTCTTGAACCCACTCTTCACAGGCACTCAGAATGGCTGACCTAAAACAGAGATCAAATCATACACCACCTCCCCTGACTAAAACCCTCTCAAAATTTCTTTTCTTTTCTTTTTTTTTTTTTTTCTGGAGACAGAGTCTTGCTCTGTCTTACCCAGGGTGAATTGCAGTGGTGTGATGGTTCACTGCAACCTCCTCCCGGGTTCAAGCAATTCTCGTGTCTCAGCCTCCCAAGTAGCTGGGACTACAGGTGCACACCACCACATCCAGCTAATTTTTGTACTTTTAGTAAGGACAGGGTTTCACCATTTCGTCAGGATAGTCTCAAACTCCACCTACCTCGGCCTCCCAAAGTGCTGGGATTATAGGCGTGAGCCATCATGCCCGGGGACCCTCTCAATGTTTCTATCGCCTCTAAAGACCTAAAGTTCCCACGTTGGGATACAAGCCTTCAGTGAATGGTCTCCTGCCTATTTCTGCTCCCCTCACCACCCACCTTTCCCCAGTTTGAATTCTGGCAGAGGTCATCACAGCACTGATGGACAGCAAGGAGTTGTCCTGGGCCCCATGCTGTTCCCCATCTTTACACCTTTCCTCAAGCTGTCTGACTCTACTGGGAAGGCACTTGGCACTGGTCTTTGCCTGTTTCACCTGTCATTTAAACCTAGGCAGGGACACCCAACACTCATCCCTTCCCTCTCACCCTTTCCAACCACTGCCCCAGCATTAGATGCCCCCTGAATGCCCTCAAAACACTGTATTCATGCCTTTATCTCTGTACTCACCATACTGTATGGAAAGATTTTGTTTATGTATTTATTTTCCAACTGAACTACAACCTTCTGGAAAACAAAAACTGTCTTTCTCATTTGTGAACTATGGCACCTGGCATGGTATCAGATTCTCACTTAATATTACAGCTCCAGTCATCTACATTAGAATATATCTCTGAAAACACTTTGCAAAATTGTATTAAGCCCTCAAAGAAACAAAAAAAGTAGGAAAAAAAAGGGGGGAAGGGAACTCTCCAAAAAACAGAAGTCTGTAATGCAAAATTAATAACAGGGACTACAATCCTCTTTTATTCTGATTCTGTACAGAGAGATTACAAAAGTACTAGAAGTTAAAGGGGTTTATGTCAGAACTAAGACAATACATGATAAAACTATAATCAGATTAAGGCGGGTTCTATATCTGCTTCCCTCTAGACTCAATGTTTATTCAAGGCTCATCATCACTGGTCACTACAGAAATGCAAATCAAAACCACAATGAGATACCACCATCTCGTTCAACGCCAGGGAGACCATATCAATCATGATATAGAAGGTCAGTTGAATTGTACTACAACGCGATGCTGACGCTTTGATTTGGTAGTGAGATGTGGTTAAAAGAGTTAAAGCTTTGTACAGCTGTTGTGGGAGTTGGTACGATTAGTAAACTATCAAAGACAGCTGTGCAACTCCTTAAAGGATCAGAACTGAATACCATTACCCAGCAATCACATACTGGCATATTATCCCAAAGGATGATAAATCATGCTACATATAGAGAAGGACCGACATTGGTTGTGTATGTTAATGCATCACTCATGTCAAGTGTAACAAAAGACTTGGAAACCAACCCAAATGCACCTTATCGGATGTGATAGATGCTGATTCGGTTCAGGTGAGTGGCTGAGTTGGATATACAGAAAATGGCAATATACACCATGGAATATATTCAGTGCATAAAACTAAGATGAGTCACGTACATTCAGGACGGTGGATGAAGCTGGAAACCATCTTCTTAGCGCAATATTGACTCACAGGAACAGAAAACCGAAACACTGCATGTCGAGGCTTTATAAAGAGTGGAGAGGATTGAAGACAGGAGGAACACTGATGGACACAGGTGGAGGAGAATCATCAACACCCGGCCTCGGGGGGATCGAGCTAACATTGGGAGAAATACCTAATGTAGGTGACGAGTTGATGGGTGCAGCCAACCACCATGGCACGTGTATACCTATGCAACCAAACTGCACGTTCTGCACATGTACCCCAGAACTTAACGCATAATAAATTAATTTTAAAAAAAGACAAAATAAATACCAACAGAATACATAATACAACAGACAATCAACATTCTGGAGACGTAACTATACCTGCTTCTGGTCCCTGGAACCACAACTACACCACTTTCTTCATTTTCCTTTGTAAAATGTTGCAAATTTATTTCTCGTCCTAGGTGGAGTGCTTACGCCCTTTTTGTTAGCAGGTCCATTTACCAGGTCAGGAACAAACACTTCAGAAGAGCTCGATGATTTATTGCCTTCACAGCTATTTCTCTTAGTCTTCTTTGTAAATGAAAGAGAATACTGACTCAACAGGTCATCTTCTGACAACTCTTCTAAATAAAAACAAAATTATCTATAAATCTTTGTTTCACATGTACTTAGAGATTTGGCCTTAACTTCAGTCTACATCACATTGTCCTAAAAATAAGGACTTATTTTTTTTTTAAAAAACCATGCCTCATAAAAGAAAACATAAGGATAAGGATGATTCAAAAAAATTCCCTTAGCTCCGTTTTATAATTTCACACATTAGTTTAAGGTTTAATATCAGCTGTTTATACAATTTCATGTTAAAATTACCCAAATCAAAATTTCAGAGCATAATCAATCCTGTGTGGCGATGTATTCATTATACTAAGGGTCTAATTTTGAATATAAAAAATTCTCCAGGAAAATTTATATGTAAATATATGGTTAATGATCAATCGTTAAAATGTTCCAATAAAACCAGCAGCTATTGATACATACGGTTT
Source organism: Rhinopithecus bieti (assembly GCF_001698545.2). Lineage (NCBI taxonomy): Eukaryota > Metazoa > Chordata > Mammalia > Primates > Cercopithecidae > Rhinopithecus > Rhinopithecus bieti. The sequence continues at coordinate 1,763,491 of NW_016813202.1, forward strand.
ATGTGTTCTGGGTTTTGATGTATATTGTGACTGTCAAATAGTCCTAAGTAATTTGTGCTGTAGCTCTGATCCTCATTACTTCACTATGAGGCCCAAGAAGATTGCTGTATGTCAAATATATTCTGTGGTACTAAAATAAATCATAAGACTAAATAATAACAAAAGTTTAAAGTCTGAGATAGGTAAGTACATAGAGTCAGCACTAAGGTTCTTTGAATGACTGACTGATTCTGAGTCTGTATAGCTTCTCCACAAAGGTGTAAGTGCACACTACCGTAATCTTTGTGAAGTTGGTAAGACAGGTTAGGGCTACCAAAATACCAGAAACAAGATGTCTCATATTTTTAAGGCACAGATTTTTAAAAAGCTGTATCAGCAAATTAGATGTTGACTCCTGGCAAAAGTGAAATCTGTTTATTATGCAGGGAATTGTGAGTCCTTGCCGAAGAAGAAAAACAAGCGTTCCAGGCTCCCCAGCAAGGCTTTCAGAAGCCACACCAGATTAACCTCATTTTTTTTTTTTTTCAAGAAGGTTATTAGCATAGCTGTTTGGGGACTCCGTAAGTTAAGCATGTTTTGAATTTGGCAAGACACTTGAGTGTCTCTCGCATCATCCTAGCAGACGATGCAAAGCGATATCTACTGTATGTTAGTTATGGGGATTTGCAGCAAGTTGCGCAGGCCTAGAAGACTACTACTGGCGACTGTTAGTCAAAAGGAAGTCTGTCTCCTATACTCCAGATTTCTGTACTTGCTCTGATTCAGTTAAACATTAGAAAAGCAGACATACTGCAACCAAAACTTTTAGACTCATCAATTTCCAGATGACATAGATAATACCCATTTGTTAGAAAATACAAAGGTTCAAACAAAAAAAAATCAACAGGCAGAACAATGAACTAAAATGAATTAAGATTATTGTAAGAGGAATGAGTTAACCCACATTTAAGTTTAAAATGTAACTAGACCTGGCTTAACAGCAAATGGCAAATATCAATTATCAACTCAGCAAATTCCAGCAAAATGCCAGATTGCAAGAATGTGAATGCAATCTTAGTTTGCAATAATACAAGCACAGGACTGAAATAGTGCCACAATTCTAAATATTTATTCTGTGGTAAGCAGACCACATTTCAATAATCATACTCACTTTAACACTTATGCTATTATTAACAACCTGTATTATATCTTGAATGTCCAAGGAACATAACAGCCTGGAAGAGAAATTTAGGAGTGTCACAATGGCTATCTTTAAATCATCTGAGGGGCTGGTACATAAAATAGGAATTAAACTTGCTCTAGTTCTTTTGTTTTGTCTCTGTGTTTGTGAGTGTAGAGAGGGGATAAAACCTATTGATAAGCTGTAGTTATAAAAGAGTAGACTTAGTCTGACATAAAGAACGTGTAAACTTGCTGATAGTGAGCTATCTACATAAAAGGGACAGCATATCTTGATCGTAGCAGAAGAAAATGAAAGAACATGTACAGGTCAGGAGCAGTGGCTCACACCCATATTCCCAGCACTTTGGGAGCTCGAGGCAGGTGGATCATGATGTCAGGAGTTCAAGACCAGCCTGGCCAACATGGTGAAACCCCATCTCTACTAAAAATACAAAAATTAGCCAGGTGTGGTGGTGGACGCTTGTATCCCAGCTACTCGGGAGGCTGAGGTAGAGAATTCCTTGAACCCAGGAGGTGGAGGCTGCAGTGAGCCGAGAACACGCCACTGCACTCCAGCCTGGGTGACATAGGCCACACTCTGTCTCAAAAAAAAAAAAAAAAAGAAAGAACGAACGAACATGTATGTTCAGTGTACTTCTTCTATAACAAGTATATATTATATAACATACACAAAAACCTTTTATTTCATATGAAGAAACAAAGGTTCAGAGATAATTATCATGAAAATCATTTAGGTTCATAAGGAATCAGGATATTTCAGCTGAATATGTATCATCTATACCTAAATTTGAAAAATAAAAGCATGAACTAAAATCTGCAAGTCTTTAATTGTTGCTATTTCATTCACTGATGTAGATGTCTGAGGGAAGGAAGTTAAGAGAGAAGGAAGCAATTATAATCATTCTTTCCATGTTAAACATCCTCTATGGTGAAAATATTCCCATGTTTCCCCAATACCTAGTATATTACTCTCAGCACTTCTGTTCAATATTGTACTAGAGACTCTAGTTTCCTTTCCCCATTTAATTGTCTTGGCACATCTGTTCAAAATCAGCTGACCACATATATGTGGATCTTTTTCTGAACTCTGTTATTCTGCACCAAAGCTCTCCTTACCTATCTTTACATCAGACACACTGTTACATCACACACTGTGGTTTATAGGAAATCCTGAAGTCAGGCAGTTCAAAAGAAAACAAGCTTAGATTCTTATACTAAGAAAAATAAATAAAAGGTATCTAAACTGGAAAAGGAGAAGCAAGATTGTCTTTATTCACAGGAGACATAGTCATTTATATAGAAAATCCTGTATATTCCACAAAAGAGATACTAGAACTAATACGTGATGTGAGCAAGTTTGCAAATATATGATTAATGTACAAAAATCAACGGTATTTTTATAAACCATCAATTAACAACTAGAAAACAAAACTGAAAACACTATCTACAGCAGCATCAAAAATCTGATATATAAAGATAAATTTGACAACAGATATGTTAAGATCTGTACAATGAAAACTACAAAGCATTAAAGACTTAAATGAATGAATCAGAAAACTCAGTATTGTTAAAATGTCAACTTTCTCCAAATTGATGTATGGATTCAACTAAATCACAATAGACTTTTTATTTTTATTTTTTATCTGTTTTGAGACAGTGTCTTGTTCTGTCACTCAGGCTGGGGCACAGTGATGTGACCATGGCTCACTGCAGCCTCAAACTCCGAGGCTCAGGTGATCCTCCCACCTCAGCCTCCTGAATAGACGGGACTACAGATACGCATCACCATATTCGGCTAACTTTTTAAAAATTTCTTTTGTTTTTATTTTTTGTTTTACGATAATGTATTCTGAACTAGTAAGACCCTTTGAGCAGGGAAGCTGCAGCTTTGGAGAATAACCAGCTGACAGCTTTCTTAATTTCCTCTGCCTTCCAGGTTCAAGTGATTCCCCTGTCTCAGCCTCACAAGTAGCTGGGATTACAGATGGGTGCCACCATGCCCGGCTAATTTTTTGTATTTTTAGTAGCGATGAGGTTTTGCCATGTTGGCCAGGCTGGTCTTGGAGCACCTGATCTCAAGTGATCTGCCTGCCTCGGCCTCCCCAAGTGCTGGGATTATAGGTGTGAGCCACTGCACCGGTCCTAAAATTTTTTTTTGTAGAGACAGGGTCTCACTATGTTGCCAAGCCTGGTCTTGAACTCCCAGGCTCAAGCAATCCACCTGCCTCGGCCTCCCAAAACATTGCAGTTAAGTAGGTGCAAACCACTATGCCTGGCCTTTTTTTTATAGAAATTAAAAAGCTAAATTCTAAAACGTACATGAAAATGTGAAAAACACAGAATGGCCAAAACAACTTTTCAAAAGAAAACAAACTTAAGAGACTGACGCTGTCCCACTTCAAGATTTCCTATAAAGCTACAGTAATCAAAAGTTTGTCTGATGTAAAGATAGGTATGGAGAGCAATGGTGCAGAATAACAGAGTTCAGAAAAAGATCCGCATGTATGTGGTCAGCTGATTTTAAACAGATGTGCCAAGACAATTAAATGGGGAAAGGAAAACTTTTTAACAAAGGGTGCTGGAACAATTGGACAGCCATATACACAAGGTGAAAAAAAGCCATAATCCTTACATCACATCATATTAAAAAAAAAAACGAACTCAAAATGGCTCACAGGCTAAAACTGTAAAATGTAAGAGCTAAAACTAATGATGATGCTTGGCTGTGTCCCCACCCAAATCTCATCTTGAATTGTATCTCCCATAATTCCTATGTGTTGTGGGAGGGACCTGGTGGGAGGTAACTGAATCATAGTGGCTGTTTCCCCCATACTGTTCTCATGGTGGTGAATAAGTCTCATGAGATCTGATCGTTTTATGAGGGGAAACCCCTTTCACTGGGCTCTCACTCTTCTCGTTTGCCACTATGTAAGACGTGTCTTTCACCTTCCACCATAATTGTGAGGCCTCCCCAGTCATATGGAACTGTGCGTCCATTAAACTTCTTTCTTTTGTAAATTGCCCAGTCTCGGGTATGTCTTTATCAGCAGCGTGAAAATGGACTAACACAACCATAAAACGTCTAGAAGAAAACAGGAGAAAATCTTCACGACTTTGCATTGGGCAATAATTTCTTAAATATGACCCATATTCACCAGCATTTTGCAAAACTGAAATAAATACGTACCACTTCTTGGTCTTTTCACAATGGATGATTTCCTCGGGAGATTTAACCCTTTAGTACTAATCACTCGTTCCACTCCCACAGTACTTGGATTTTCCTTCAATCGTGGGGCATCTGAAACAATACCCGACTCTGGTCTGGGAGAATAATTCCTATGCCAAATGCTGCTAACATTAGCTGACTTTTGACATGTTTTGTCATCCCAACTACGACTTCTTGAATGGGCAGGCTAGAAAAGGAAAAGGAAAAAGGTTATTTGCAGAAAGAAAATAATCAATTTATTTCATTCTGTATCAACATAAATTATAAATAAACATCTTAAGTTACCCTTAAAAAGAACAGCTGTTGATGAAACAGCCGTCCTTGAATAACATTTCCTACTTTGCTGGTCCTATACTTTTCCATTAAATGTTTCTTATCTTCCTAGGCCTGTTTTTCTTCTGAAGAGAGTCAAGCAACTTTGTTAGCTCATTAAAAAAAAAAAAAAAAAAAAAAAAAAAAAAAGGGGGGGAAGGGGAAAAAAAAAAAAATAAAAAAAAAAATCAAGAGCGAGAGCAGGTGTAGAAAAAAAAATTAAAAGCAAACAAATAAATAAAAATCTTCCTAATACAAATGGTGCAAGAAATAAGACTGTAACTGAAGAAATGTGGTCAGGAAAAAGGTGTCTTTAAAATGGAAAGCAGCCAGGCACGGTGGCTCATGCCTACAATCCCTTCATTTTGGGAGGCCGAGGCAGGCAGATCACTTGAGGTCGGGAGCTCAAGACCAGCCTGGCCAACACGGTGAAACCCCGCCACTACTAAAAGTACAAAAACTAGCCAGGTGTGGTGGCATGCACCTGTAATCCCAGCTACTTGGGAGGCTAAGGCAGGAGAATCACTTGAACCCAGATGGCGGAGGTTGCAGTGAGCCGACAGGGAGACTCCGTTTCAAAAAAAAAAAAAGTTACTCACAATTACTACATATTTTGGAAGACAAGGATCTAAGAGGATGTCAAAGATATTCTAATAGAGAAGGACAGCCAAAGGGAAAAAATTAGCAGATACAAAAAACTATCATTACAATCCCACCTGACAGAAATCCCACATGAACTCAGAATCTAATCTAAGCCTTTCACTTAAAGAAAGGGAAAAATAAAAATAAATAAAACAGATGACATTATTCAGAACACCCTTTGAGAATTAATAAGGAAGGTAATTTAACTGAGGGAATGAATGTAAAAAAATAGCTTTATCAGTATGGCTCACGGCATTAGATCCCACTGATGGTTTTACTAAATAAAAGAGAAATAGACAAGTAGAAAACCAGACTGGGAAAAATAAATTTTAGATTAAAAAAAATTCATTTGGTGTACAATTATGGTTCCTACAGAAATTTCTCTGAGAAGGATAAAAATCTGACAGGGATTTGAGCTAATGAAGGATGGCCATCTTAGCGTTCCATAACATTGCCATTGGTAATGGGACATACTCAACACAGCCAACTATTTTTGAGTTTGTGAGACAAAGGAAAAGCTTAAGAATCATTCTTAATGAAATTACAGGCTGGGTGTGGTGGCTCACACTTGTAATCCTAGCACTCTGGGAGGCCGAGGTGGGCGGATCACCTGACGTCAGTTCAAGACCAGCCTGGCTAATATGGTGAAACCCCATCTCTACTAAAAATACAAAAATCAGTCGGGCGTGTTGGCACATGCTTGTAATTCTAGCTACTTGGGAGCCTGAGGCAGGAGAATCACTTGAAACTCAGAGGCAGAGGTTGCAGTGAGCTAAAATCATGCCACTGTGCTCCAGCCTGGGTGACAGAGCGAGATTCCAACTCAAAATAAAAAAAAAAAATTATAATGCTGTGGCCAGGTGTGGTGGCTCCACATGTGTGACCTCAGCAGTTTTGGAGGCCAAGGCAGAATGACTGCTTCAGGCCAGGAGTTCAAGACTAGCCTGGGCAACATAGCGAGACCCCACAGATACACACACAAAATCAGCCAGGCATAGTGGCATGTGCCTGCAGTTCCAGTTACTCAGGAGGTTTGATGCCAGTTACTGAAAATCGCTTGAGCCCAGGACCTCTGATGGTGCCACTGTACTCCAGCCTGGAGGACAGAGAAAGAGACCCTGCCTCAAATAAAAAAAAAGAAAGAAAGAAATGATAAATACTATCAATAGTTCAGATGTGTAAAGATAGGGCTTTTCAGTCTCCTTCTTTCCATAATCATTCCTCAAAACAATAAGAATAAGAAACACAAATTTCATCTGCAATAAAATTAGGAGATAATCTGTAACGTCTAAACCACAGTGAAGAGAGAATATAGATGGAAGAAATTAAAAGACTTTGTTGGCAGAAGAGAATATCAAAGAGAAGCCAATTCCATCTACAGAAACCTGGAGAAAGGCTTGAGAATTAAAGCCTGGGAATTACAGAAGCCCCTGGTGGGGGGATAACTCACTAAAGAGAGGATTATTTGACCCCTTGTCCCCATCTCCAACCTGACCACACAGTCAAGTCAACAAACATCTACCTGCCTTCAGAACTAGAACAATTGAAACCCACAAAGAGTAACAGACGTAGCAGGCATTTCTGAAGGTAGAGAGATTCATTTGTCTGAAAACAGAGATGAAACAAAAGGCTAAATATTGAATGGCAAGGAACCATGCATGCTACCCCTTCCTGGCCTGTCCCAACTCACTTTCCCTATCCTGCTCTCAAAATACAGCCAGCTGAAGTTTAGACACCCTTGGCAGACATCTCTTTTTGGAAAAATGTAACTGTGCAGAGAACATTCCAACATTGGAGAATTCACAAAGCAAATCTAATGTGTCACCAACCACATCACACGAGAATGAGGTCCAACATCAGGAGCCCCACTCACTCCCACAGCGCCCCCCAGGAGCTTTTCGGGGCCCCTTCAAATATGGCGGCACAGAAGTTTCCACCATGAGGGAGGAAATATCAACACAGGAGAAAAGGACACAGCAGTTACAGAGTGGAAGAAAACTCAAAAAATTATCATATTCTGAGAGAGAAAGATAAGAGATGACATCCAAATCTTCAAAAAAAAGTACAATTAGAGTCCCTAGATATAAAAACATGATAGAAGTAAACAATTCAACAGAATTTCCTGCACTGATAGAACAGCTCTGTGTTGTCCAGTGTTAGCCACTAAGCACTTGAAAGGTGGCTACTCTAACTGAAGAACTAAAATAGAAATTTTATTTAAACAAATGTAAATAGCCACACATGGCCAGTGGCTACCATATTAGACGGGGCAATGTGAGAAAACAGGGAAATGGCAACCTGAGTGGAAGGTTTACATAAGTGAAGTTGATAAAGTTCATTTTTAGTGTTGTTATGGATTTGTGCTCTCTTGGTAGGCCTGGCTTATTTCCGCTTACAATGGATCACCAGTTTGTTAGGGGTCATCTTTTCTAGGCTTACTTTTTTTCTCAAGATCTGGTTCCTTTACATGGTAAACACTAAGACAGTCTTAGTCCATCCATAATGAACAATCTAAGAATTCCCTTAATATATCACTTTTTCTACATACATTGCTTTTTTGTTTTTTAGTCTGAAATCACTCACCCATCTTGAAAAACTCTACTAATCCTTGCAAACTGAGGATACACATCAGTTTCTCCTTGAGCAGACAGTAGAGAGCTTGGCTTGGAGTCACAGCTTCCCTATTTATTAAAATGGTGAGCTGGAAAAGTTACTTAAGTGTCTTCTAGTGTTTCCTCATCTGTAAAATGAGAATGGTGCTGACTTCAGAGGCTTTCTGAAGAGTAAATGAGTGACTATGTCTAAGGTGTTTAAAAGAGCACCTGGAACATAGTAAATGCTCAGAAAATGTTTGCCATTATTATGAAGCATTCTCTTAGGTGGAGTGAGGGACATGCTTTTTGTTTCTACAGAGCCTAGAATACATCTTTAGTATAGCACTTACCCCATTTCTCTCCATAGAATCACATCTCCTTCCTATTTAGGCAATGGGCATTTGACCAGCAAGAATCTTACTTTTCCTATATTTCTCATTTTTCTTCATATTCCAGAACCCTAGCTAACCTAATTACATTGTTTCGGTGCTTGACAAATGTTTAGTAAAGCAATAAAGTAGTGAGCAAGAATTAAACTGGAAGCTTGGGGAAAGAAGCAAATGTTAACCAGAAGGACAACTCAAAGAGGCAAGAGGTTGTAGCAATGAAATGGAAGCCAAAGTTTATTTCCAAGTTTTCCGGTGTGAGACCTATAGGTGACACTCATTCACTCAACATATAAACATAGTAAAACATCATACAGCAGTGAGGACCACCAAGTTCCGCCTTTATGAAGACCACATTCTATTGCAAAGAATCAGAAAAGAATAGAAGCATAATGTTGTGCAGTAGTAAGTGCTAAGTAGAAACATAAAAGAGAAATGTGATTCAAAGTTGATTAAAAACATGAAGAGTTTAGTTTTGCCTATGAATAGACTTGAGGATATCAGAGCTGCAAGAGACAGTGAGAATTCTGTGGTTGGTGTACAGGAAAGAGACTGGAGTAAAGATGGAGATGTGAGTTCTTTACGTAAATGGGATTAAAGCCCTATGGATTTACCTAAGGAAGAAATGTAAACAGAAAAGAGAAGAGAGGATAAACAGGAATACAAAGAGAAAGAGAATGATGGGAGATAGTATTTTAAGGAATACATACAATACTGAAGAAGCAGAAGAAAACAGCAAATTGTGGCCAGGTGCGGTGGTTCACGCCTATAATCCCAGCACTTTGGGAGACCAAGACAGGCGGATAACCTGAGGTTGGGAGTTTCAGACCAGCCAGGGCAAAATGGAGAAACCATGTCTCTACTAAAAATACAAAATTAGCTGGGCGTGGTGGTGCATGCCTGTAATCCCAGCTACTCGGGAGGCTGAGGCAGAATGGCTTGAACCTGGGAGGTGGAGGTTGTGGTGAGCTGAGATCACACCACTGCACTCCAGCCTGAGCAACAAGAGTGAAACGCTGTCTCAAAAAAAAAAGAAAAGAAAAGAAAAGAAAAGGGCAAATTGTTTAAAGAAACAGCAGGGCATGCATTAAATATTTGTTAAATTGTGCATGGGTGAAAAAACAGCTTTAACTCCCGAGCATTCCTAGGTTTGGGTCTTCAATAAAGTCAAATGCCACAGAAGCTGAACAGGGTGAGATGAGAAAAAAAGGCATCAAATACTTGGTATAGTCAAAGAAATGCTCAAGGATAAGGGTTTGATAATAAATAAGTCACTTCTTTAATTTTAAAAAATTAACCAATATCCCTATGCTCTAATACATGTAATTTCTCTAGGATCAAGTTGTTTTTAATGTACACTCTACACAGAGCCTGGATATAGAAATGCTTAAAAGACGCTTTAGTGTATGAAGATTTGCCTTTAACCACAGCTCTTGAGACATAACTAAAAGGTGTTTTCATAGAGTGGTCATCGAAACGTTACCATAGCAGTGTCTGGATTATAGTCATCGATCTGTTCAAAAGTATTTATATCTTTATTTCCAAGTGCTATTTGAAGAGCTATGGAATCATCAACATATCTAGGTTAGTAAAATTAAGGAAAAAGGTATTTATTAACAACCAACCAAATGATACTAAACTAAGATGGAAAAATGTTGTCTACTGTCAAAGAAAATCCATACGTTTATGGCTTAAATGGAGTCTCCTTACTTTACGCATCAGCATTACTGAAAGCAAAGACACAGTTTGCTAGTCTCTATCTGTCCCTGCAGGAGTTGGTGTCTTCTGACGAGGGCCCATGCCATCACTGACTCCCTCCCTTTCAAGAGAAACAGAGGGGAAAGTCCTAGCCACCACCTAAGTGACTCAGGGCTCCGAATCAGCCTGCATGCACATGGCCGGTGGCTATGGGAAGGGCATCCCCTCCTGGTGCACTCAAATGCCCAGAATGCTCCTCCTGGTAAGTTGAGCTTGCTTGCCACAAGGAGGTCCTCTCAAGAGCCACCTTTGGAATGTGTACCGTAAGTGACGGACCCTGTGTATGCTCCTGTCAGTCAATCTAAGGAGAATGCATAGCGGATGAGCCTTTGGTTTATGAACAAAAGTTGTTCTAAATTTTACTAGCATGGTAATTTAAATGAACAATATACAGATTTCACTATAAAAAAAGCAAAAAATAATTTGCAAGCTTTTTACTAAATGCCTCACAAAAAATATCACCATAAAAATATTGAAGAAAAATACTCAAATTCTACCATTCTGGTTCAGAAAGGATACTGCCCAGCGTAGCTTAGTGTTTCAGGATCAACATCATCTTCATAGGCGTTCAGAGGAATAAGTTTCCTTTTGATGGGATCAAAAACTAGCTGATAGAGGAAGGTATTGTTGGCCCGAATAAATCCTTTGATGTAATCCTCTGGTACCGTGATATTCATCTTGAGATAATGTCCAATTTTCTTGATAACCTAACAATGCATGCAAAAATATTTTATCTGCAACTAAAGAACAGGGAACATATTATCCTCAAGGCTGATTGATTTACATTACAGGGTCATGAAGAGGGATTGAAACATTAACTGCTTTCATCTACATTAAAAAATTCTACCAGCTAACACAACCATGTTGTATCACTTAAAATTCTAAGTCTCATAACTAGTATTTTCTTTGTTTTTTCTATTACTAATTTGAAGGATAAAAACATACAGTTACATAATACATCGAGTTTGTGTTTCTAGGTGTAACTCTGAGATACATTATTCATTCAACTTCAAAGTCCTTTTTATCAAGAAAGGAAAAAACAAAGAACATCCAAAACCTGAGAATTAAAAAAATCCAAATATTCCGAGATATTTTTAAACCAAGTTGACATTCTGATTTCTGTGACAGTCATGGATGCTTAAAACTGGAAAGGATCCTAAACATTGCACAGTAAATTCATAGACGAAAAAGGGAAGACCCAGAGAACCAAAGGGATCCTGGAGTCACAGGCTAGTTAAGGCATGTGGTCCTATTCCCACCTGGGACCCTATCTTCCAACCTGGAGATCTTTCCATTACATCACATCACTCTTAGCCCTGAAGACTCATGCCTTGTACTCTTGGAAACAGAAAAATGGAATTTCTGCTCTGCAAACTGTAAGGGCTTTAGAGAATATCCAAGGGGGAAATGAGCTTTTTTGATGTTTATTTTTTAACAGAAACTACAAAGTAGTGATGTCCAGAGTCTCAGAATTTTCCAGAGGATATATGACACATGATATCAAATGAGACTTAATGAGGCAGCAGATACAGGTTGGGTACACATTATTCAAAATGCTTGGCACCAGAAGTATTTCAGATTTTGAATTTTTTCAGATTGTGAAATATTTGCATACACACATTATGAGATAACTTGGGGATGGGGCCCAAGTCTAAACATAAAACTCATTTACATTTCTACACACTGAGAGCAAGAGGGTGAAGGAAAAAAAACTCAATTTATGTTTCAGATAAGCCTTACACACATAGACTGAAGGTATCTTTATACAGTATTTTTAATAATTTTGTGTACCCTTCACATGAGATGAGGTGTGGAATTTTTCACTTGCCATGCCAGGACTCAAAAGTTTTGGATTTTGAACATTTCAGATTTTTGGATTAGGGATGTTCAACTTGTACACAAACACAGCTGTCTTACTATTAGGCCACATTAAAGAGATTTGCATAAATGCATGATTCCTCTCTCTCATAATTTTTATTTTTCATAAAAGCATGCTATTTATGCTAACATGTAATGAGTTTATTATAAAGTTTAAGTGAATTGATAATCATTTAAATTTGTTTTAATTTTTAATTCAGTAAATATCAATAGCTATTGCCTACATAAACAAAAAATATTACCATAAAGAGCTTGAGGAGGGTAAATGGATCTTAAGACCAAAAAGTTTGAAAACCACTACTATAGAGTTATAGCACAGAAGTCAAAAGACTCTGAGTTTAATTTTACCCTATAATATTTTGCCCTTGAGACTCTTTATACTAGTCTTTATTTTAAAAATCACTACTTTTTTGCCAATTGCAGAAAACATGATTTTCCCAATATATGGTAGTTGCTAAAGCAAAGTTCTAGTGCCTCAGTCATTTGCTCCTTTTAGTAATGTAATATAGGTGATTCACATAACAGAATATTTAAATCCATATTCTGATTTATTATTTTATTAAGGAAATGCTTCAGAAACTGAATATGACATTTAGCAATTCACTCTTACCTTTACTATATCTGGATTATTGGCTAGTCTTAGGACTTTGCATGCTTTTGCCAATCCAATCCCACGCAGTGATGAAAGGTAGTCACAGCCTGAAAGAATACACATGTAACGAAACTTCTCTTCTGTGAATACATCCCCAAGTTGTCTGCACATTCCTAGCCGAGCTTGATCAATTTCAAGTCCATTTCCAAACTGGTCCATCTTTAAAATCACCTTCAAAAGGAAGGGAAATTGTTAATACCTAGAAGGGCCACTTTTATTTGTCATTATCTAAGCCACTGCAATAATTTTAAGAAATCTTTCTTGTTCTTCACCATAACACTGAAAGAGAGGAGACACAGATAGACAGGCTGATGACTACAAAGTTTACAAATAAATTATGCTGAAGCACAGGATACAACCAGACAAGGCTATACAGCCAGGACTCAATTGTCACAATTCTGGTATAAAGAAAGGTCTTTTTGCATCTCTTTATTTCCTACTTATGTTACAGGGTTGACATGATAATCAAACAGTAATGCATACAAAAAACATTTTCTCTTTCTCTGTCACTTGTACCTTTTCAGTAATCTTTTTCCTTATTGTTGAAACAACGCATGTTTATTGTAGAAAATTTGGAAAATATAGAAATTCAGGAAGAAAACAAGTCATCCATATTCCCTCATTTATCACTGTAACCTAGCATTAATTAACCTTTTGATAGAGACCCTTCTAGTCATAAATACAGGCATTAACAAAAATGAGAACATCCTGTAGTTTTGTATCTTAATTCTCCCCTAAAGTTTTCCATGAAATAGTTTTATACATAATTGTAAATAACTGCATCGCAACCCATTAGTACATAAGTTAGCATACCTAACCTAATCAAGAAAGATAAAGCATATGTTGTCATTATTAAAAAATAAAACTGATAGGTCCACATTCTACTAAAGAATTTGCATAAAACAATAACAAACCCCTCAACCTTAAGGGCTTATTTTGAAAAAGTGTCCAGAGGACACAAACATCAAGCAGCAAAACCCTTCTTTTCATTTTAAATAATTATTCACATTATAAAAATAGATGTCAGTTGCAAATATTCTATTAAAATAATTTATTTTATAAAACTTTATAAGTATTATAAGTATTATAAATTATAATAATTTCCTGGACAGGAAAAACGGCAGCTTCTTGATTTACACTACTCCTATCTACATAAAAAAGTACTATATAGTAGTCAGAGATGAGTACCTTTTTACAGCCAAAAGCTAGGAGATCCGAGTCCTCTGTAATTATGGCTTGTACAATTCCCACTTTGTTAAGATAGGCCAACTGCGCATCAGCTTCATAGGGAGCCACGAGGCAATCTACGCCCTGAGACCGGGCAGCCTGGAAGAGAATCAAAGGGAATCTCTAGCTCGGCATTTGGAAAGTACTAAACAACTTCTTGTTTCAAACCCACTTTATTACTAGCCTCAGCACACATATGCTAATACTACTTTGAGAAACCCTTTCCTTTGAAGTCGAGTTTTTCTACTGTAAGTTTCAGTATATGTTGAACTAATGATATGGCCACTAAGACATTTTTTAAAAATCAATTTATAAAACTTGGAGAAAAGAAATACTGCTACACAGCCAGAGGAAAAAAGAATCCTACAAGTTACACAAGTCATTATTTTATTTTTTGGAGATAGGTTCTGGCTCTGTCACCCAGGCTGGAGTGCAGTGGTGCCAGCTGGCAGGGCGCACTGCAGCTTTGACCTCCTGAGCTCTGGGCTCAGGTGATCTTCCCACCTCAGCCTCCCGAGTAGGTGGGACTACAGGTGCATGCCATCATGCCCAGCTAATTTTTTTGTATTTTTTGTGGAGACAAGGTTTTGCCATGTTGTCTAGGCTGGTCTCAGACTCCTGGACACAAGTGATCCACTCGTTTCAGCTTCCCAAAGTGTTGCTATTGTAAGAGTTGAGCCATTGTGCGTGGCCCAATTATTTTATATTACAGAAAGCTTCCACCTTAAGAATGGCTATGTTCCAAAAATATACATTTGTTTGGAGTTTTGAATATATGTTCACCATAAAAATAACAGGTTGTCCTGTCAGGCTACGAAAGTCAGTGTACTGACATAGTATTGATAAAATTATAGACCATATTCAGCAATGTCTTGGGGGAAAATATATACATATATATTTTATATACACACATATATAACTCTCCTCTAATAATATATCTTACATATATATTATAGACTATAGCACTATATTTAAACCAATGCATTATGAAAAAATACTTTTAAAATAACCTTGCTAAGAAAAACAGTCCCTATCATAGCCTCTGTGTCAAAATCTAGCCAGTTGGAACTGGAACTTCCATGTTCTAAATTATGGGAAAATGGTTCCCAAGGCCTGAAGAGAGGCTTTGGGAAATTAAAAAAAAAAAAAAAGAAGGAAGAAAAAAAGAGGAGGAAAGAGGTATCAAGATCCTGCTGTTATCAATTTTGGTGGCAATTTGCTATTTTTCTCATTTTTTTTTCTTTTTTTGTCCAGCAATAGTCCTACTCTCATCCTTTTACACCACTATTTATGTCCAATCAGGGCTTCTCCTCTACTTCCACAGTCGATGCAGCCTCTCTTCTCCCGACTACACAGAGCACACATTTCCTTATACATCACACTTTCTCCTGCATCCCATCCTTTCCTTCTAGCTTGACCCATAAAGAGCCAGAGACTCAAATGACAAAGCCAAAATTGGAACTGTAGTGCCTATTTTAGCTCAGGAACTGGATGTCAGAACTGTAAGCTAGAAAAAGCTGACTCCATTTATATCATACCTTTAACAGGCTGGGCACGGTGGCTCACCCCTATAATCTGAGCACTTTGGGAGGCCGAGGTGGGCGGATCACCTGAGGTTGGGAGTTCAAGACCAGTGTGACCAACATGGTGAAACCCGTCTCTACTAAAAATACAAAATTAGCCAGGTGTGGTGGCACATGCCTGTAACCCCAGCTACTTGGGAGTCTGAGGCAGGAGAATCGCTTGAACCCAGGAGGCAAGGGTTGCAGTGAACCGAGATCGTGCCATCGCGCTCCAGCCTGGGCAACAAGAGTGAAACTCTGCCTCAAAACAAACAAACGAACAAAAAAAACACAACATCTTTACCAAGCAGGCTCTAAAAAGGGGAAAGTGAGGGCTGGGACTGTGGGCACCTTGACACTAAGATTTACAGGAATAAGGAAAGAAGTTGCTGCAAGGAGGAGGTGAAAGGGAGCAGAAGTCTGTAGGGTGCCTGGGGCAACGAAGCTAAGTCACAGATCTCTGTCATTCAAGAGTGCCAGTTACAGTAAGTGTTGAAGACTATAGGAGAGCTGGGTGAGACCGATGCCTCCAGGAATTTGTTCCTTCCATCTCTTTATTTTTTTTTATTTTTAACAGAGACAGGGTCTCATTATGTTGCCCAGGATGGTCTCAAACTCCTGAGCACAAATGATCCTCCTGCCTCAGCATCCCAAAGTGCTGGGATTACAGGTGTAAGCCACCGTGTCTGGCCCTGTTCCTTCCATTGCTATGGAACAATATGACTAAAGAGAGAGCCTTACTTATTTATGTCTTAGGATTTCTCCTCGGAAATTGTTGAAGTCTTCTCTAACTAATGATGCTGTTCCCTTCTTCTTCTGACATCTGCCCTTTACTTGAAGTTAGACCTAGAACAATTTTCCAACCTTGATTTTCTTCCTCTCCCATTAATAAACAAGGTGTAACTAGCTTTGGTGAACTTGCCCATCTTTGTCTTCATTTTCTAGTGGCTTACTTTAATTACTTTGTGGGCCATGGCATGTGTGATATTGATAGACCGGGTGAAACACTCTCGGGCTTCCAAGACTTTCCCCTCACGAAGAAGCTGCTTTCCCTTAAGAAGATTGGCTTGTCGTCTTCTGCAAGGGAAGAACATTTTTAAAATATAAAACATTTAAGAGGCTGACTCAAGAAACTGTAACAAAACTATAATTCAAGAAGCTTTCCTAGAATTGAAAAAAGTTTTTGACTCATTAGAAAGTACACACCAGGTCCTTGAGAACATTAACCCAGATGCTTTGGGCTTCTAAGGCAAAAAGAACAAGTGATTTAGAATGATTATATGCACACACACACACACAAGGTTACCATTACACTTTTCCATAGCAATTCTTTATGTCAAAGAAAATATAGTAACTAAGATACTTTTAAACAAAAGTGATAATAATGTAGCAGATACATAACATTTAAGGGAATCTGTTCATATACTAGGCTATAAAATAAGCCTCAACAAATTAAAATTTTATTTATTAATTTTTTTTAGGCCAGGCACAGTGGCTCATGCCTGTAATTCTAGCACTTTGGGAGGCCAAGGCGGGTAGATCACTTGAGGCCAGGAGTTTGAGACCAGCATGGCCAACATAGCAAAACCCCATCTCTACTAAAAACACAAAAATTAGCCAGGCGTGGTGGCACGCGCCTGTAGTCCCAGCTACTCAGGAGACTGAGGCACAAGAATTTCTTTAATCTGGGAGGTGGAGGTCCCAGCGAGCCAAGATTGCACCACTGCACTCTAGACTGGGCGACAGAGTGAGACTGTCAAAAAAGAAAAGGAAAAAGAAAATTTTTAGTGACTGGGTCTCACTATGTTGCCCAGGCTGGAGTACAGTGGCTATTCACAGAGATGATCACGGAGCACTAAAGTGTTGAACTCCTGGGCTCAAGTGATCCTCTTGCCCCAGCCTCCTGAGTACCTAGGACAATAGGCGCGAGCCACTAAGCCTGGCTTAAAATTTTAAAAATTGGTATCATATAGACTGTAGTGTCTGACCTTAGTGCAATTAAGTTAGAGATTAAGTAGAGAATTAACTTACTCTCTTCTAGATCTCTCTACTTCCTTTTTAGAAGGTAAAGTACATCCATCAAATACGAGAATAGGCTTGATCCCATGAGATAGTAACATATTTACAAATTTCATACAAAATCCTACGTACCTATGGAAAAAAAGAAAAATACATTTCAGTGCTTCGCCTTTCTTAAGGTAATACTTCTGCTCTATTTTAAGCCAGATGAGAAAATGATGAAAAGAGAAGGTTTTTTATTTTGTTATTTTAAGCAAATGTTTTCATAGGAATTGGAACTCTAACTTACTAGACTTGGATTCAAATCCTGCCTTGGATACTTATGAGCCAAGTGATGTCTGGTGAACTACTTGATCCTCCAAGCCTTGGTTTCCTTAACTGTGAATTAAAAAGCTTTGATATCCCTTCTAATTCTCACATCTTTGGTTTCAAATCTGGTCTTTTCCCCTCATTTTTGTATGTTAAAAAATGTCAAATCTATTGAAAAGTTGAAAGAATAGTACAGTAAACACTGGATTCTTCCAACAATACCATATCACGGCTAAGTGATTTAATAGCGACATAATACTATCTAATACTGTTTATATTATAATTGGTACAGTTGTCTCAATAATGTTTCTTATATTCAGTGGTGTCCTGGTAAATGTTTAACAACCAGTTCTCGGGGAAGAGGTGCCTGATTTCCTTGAGATAAATATTCCTCAATGGCAGATGAGCTACCTAGGTGAACTCAATGAATGCTGAGCTGAGAAGACATGGTGTATAAAGAGCCCACATGAGTTGGCTCCAGGACACCACTGCTACTATTTTTTCCAAATCCAGGATCCAATCAAGGGTCAGGTATTACATTAGGTATTGTGACAAAAACAACTGCATTTACAACTTCTATCATTTTATAAAGAAAAGGACATTTTAGCTTAAAAACAGGAAGGGGAAAACATAATCTTTAAAGATAATCTTTTTGCATAACACAAACTTAGCAGCTAAAATAAAGAAAATAAAAGATGACCTTTTAAATCATATATAGTCATCTTGATGAAAGACTCACTACATTGTTATCCTTATTTTTTTTATTTGTTGTAGATCAGTGACAGTGAACTTGCATTGGCATGCAACAATGATTAGGACCTGCTGATCATAAAGCAAAATTTAGAAGAAAGCAAATAAGAAATAATAATGAAATTTACAACACATTTGTTTT
>NW_016813202.1:1782723-1792508 GCF_001698545.2 Rhinopithecus bieti
AAAAAAAAAAAAAAAAAAAAAAAAAAAAAACATTTATCTTAGGTTAAGCATTGGGCCAGGCACGGTGGCTCATGTCTGTAATCTCAGCACTTTGGGAGGCCAAAGCAGGTGGATCACTTGAGGTCAGGAGTTCGAGACCTGCCTGGCCAACATGGTGAAACCCTGTCTCTAATAAATATATAAAAATTAGCCCAGCGTGGTGGTGCGCACCTGTCATCCCAGCTACTTGGGAGGCTGAGACAGGAGAATTGCTTGAATCTGGGAGGCGGAGGTTGCAGTGAGCCGAGATTGTGCCACTGCACTCCAGCCTGGGCAACAGAAATTGCGTCTCAAAAAAATAAACAAATAAATAAAATAGGCCGGGCGCGGTGGCTCAAGCCTGTAATCCCAGCACTTTGGGAGGCCGAGATGGGCGGATCACGAGGTCAGGAGATCGAGACCATCCTGGCTAACACAGTGAAACCCCATCTCTACTAAAAATACAAAAAAAGCCGGGCGAGGTGGCGGGCGCCTGTAGTTCCAGCTACTCGGGAAGCTGAGGCAGGAGAATGGCGTAAACCCGGGAGGCGGAGCTTGCAGTGAGCTGAGATCTGGCCACTGCACTCCAGCCCGCCCGGGCGACAGAGTGAGACTCCGTCTCAACAACAAAAACAAAACAAAACAAAAAAAAAAGCAAATAAATAAAATAAAGGAGATATGAATAGTCTTTGTCCATCAGTGTCTTGATACTCCAGCTTATTATAAAGAAAGAAAACTAGGCCTGTTATCACAGAAGGAAGTCATCCCTGGTTTGGGAATATTCTAAAACATTCAACTTTCACTTCGTGATAAGTTCTGGCATTGAGTGAAAACAATCCGTTTCTGAGGGGAAAAAAAGGCACTGTAGGTCTCATTCTTAATTGTCAAAGAATTAATATAAGGTCTAGACTTACCTATCAGTAGGTTCACCTTTGGCTAGTTTTTCAGCACAAGCAATAGCTCCTTTGTGAAGCCAGCAATATGTATCCACAGCTACTACCTGCCCTTTATACTTTCTCACATGGATGGGTTCAGAAGCTTCTTTGATAAATTGTAGCAATCCGTGTATCCCCATGGTGCCAAATTAACCACCTGATATGAAAAGACACAGGGAGTACAGTAATATTTAAAGAAAAATACAGGCCGGGCGCGGTGGCTCAAGCCTGTAATCCCAGCACTTTGGGAGGCCGAGACGGGCGGATCACGAGGTCGGGAGATCGAGACCATCCTGGCGAACATGGTGAAACCCCGTCTCTACTAAAAAATACAAAAAACTAGCCGGGCGAGGTGGCGGGCGCCTGTAGTCCCAGCTACTCGGGAGGCTGAGGCAGGAGAATGGCGTGAACCCGGGAGGCGGAGCTTGCAGTGAGCTGAGATCGGCCACTGCACTCCAGCCCCGGCGACAGAGTGAGACTCCGTCTCAAAAAAAAAAAAAAAAAAAAAAAGAAAATACATTTATCAAAACATTTTAGACAAATAAAGAGAAAGCTTGGAGTCCAAGGCAGAAATTGTTCAGATATTCAAGCATCACTGCTCTTTAGTATTTTAGCTGGGCTCCTCCCTGTCAAACAATTTCCATAGGGTAGAATTTACATTAATCACTAATACTACCTCTAATGCCACCTGACATTTGCTTAATGTTTGTTTATTCTTTCCAAAGTGCTTTGGCACTTTCACTCCTAACACATGCTTCAAGGAGCCAGGCGCAAACAAAACCATGCGTGCGATGGCATCACATTGCCTCTACAAAGGTCATTAATTATAAGAGTCAACATGCAAATTCAAATAGGAGCAGAAACTCAAAACAGTTTGTAGTAAGGTAAGCATTTCAATCAAAAAACAAAGGAAAAACTCAAAAAGGATTACAGAAATGATCCTGTACTTGTTTAGGACTGAAATTCACTGCTATTAGAACGCATTATTCTAAGCACGAACATTCTGGTAATAAACAGTGGTGGTGTCTAGGGGCAACTCCATCAGTCTCTCTGAAAGCTGCCCCAAAGAATTGTGAAACTGCGTCTGCTATGCAAACACAGCTTCAAGACAAATGCTTTAACTTTCCACCCCCTTCCATTCCAGGCCCCTAAGCCCTTTCTATACAGAGATTCTGGAACTGTCACAGCCCTTTCTGAAGAAACGACCTCCCTCCCACAACTCTACAATAAAAAGTTAGTAATGGGCACTGAGCAGTTGCTTAGCATTTCATAATACAAATCTCTCCTACCAAACGTTAAGTTTGGAAGGAAGGGAAGAAAGAAAAGTACAGGATCAGGAGTCAGCTTTACCCTGTTGACACCTTATCAGAGCTCTAAAGGCTCTAGTCCAGTTCTCAAATTTCAGAGGTTCTTAGACTCTCAACTCCACTCTGTGACTGGGATTCACTAGTTCTGCCGTGAATGAATTTTTTTTTTTTCTTTTCTTTGAGACGGAGTCTCGCTCTGTCGCCCAGGCTGGAGTGCAGTGGCGTGATCTCGGCTCACTGCAAGCTCCTCATCCGGGGTTTATGCCATTCTCCTGCCTCAGCCTCCCGATAAGCCAGGACTACAGGAGCCCGCCACCACGCCCGGCTAATTTTTATATTTTTAGCAGAGACGGGGTTTCACCGTGTTAGTCAGGATGCTCTCGATCTCCTGACCTCGTGATCCGCCCGCCTCGGCCTCCAAAGTGCTGGGATTACAGGCGTGAGCCACCGCGCCCAGCCTGTGAATAAATTTTAAACAAAGCAGTTAATCTGGATGCAGGTGGTCCTCAAGCCACAGTTTCAGAAAAACAGTCTCTTACCTCTCAGATAGTATCTAAAAAGAGTTTTCTCTCACTCCGAGGAAAACGGATATAATAGTTCATGAAATTTACATAACCTTCTTCTGGGCCAGGCAAATATCCTCGAATAAGTATTTCTTCTTTAGCGTAGTAAGTATGGCTGAGCGCAACAGTAAGAATGACGGAGTACATATCTCAAACAGATCGCATGTGGCACTCGCGGTAATAACAGCCCCATCTTCACTTTATCCCTCTGTCTCGCGGAGGTGTGCAGGCGTGGCCCCCAAGCCCATTCCAGACGACACGTTTCCTTAGGTCTGCACAACATTATGGGAAATGTACTTGTCAACATTTAAAGGTGCTGAGACTGCATGTAAAACCTGGACTGCCAGCTTCTGCGGAAAAATGAGAGAAGTCTGGCCACCCTGGCGCCTGCTCCAGCCCGGAATCGTCTGCTCTCTATCTCCCTCCGTTCACTGAATTGCAGACCTCTCGTGGCCAGACGTCCCCTCGGAACAAAACAACACATACTCCACTCAGGCTAAGGGCTCTGCTGTCGGGATGGGAAGATCACACCAGACTCTCTCCTTCCCCTCCTGGAAGACCCCGAATCCCGAGAGGAGGGTCGGAGGTGACGCGCAGGTCGACCCCCAAGGGAATCCACCCATTAGCCTCCGCACAGCCCGCTCCTCTCACCTTCCAAAAAGGGACTCTCCTCCTCCCCTTGAACGGAGCCGACTGGGGTTGGAGAAACCCGCCCCGACGCCCGTAATTCACTGTGGCCAGAGCACCCACGGCCAGCGACGCAGAACACGGGCAACCTGGCTACACAGCGCGCGAAAAGCTGACCTTTCAATTTGC
Source organism: Rhinopithecus bieti (assembly GCF_001698545.2). Lineage (NCBI taxonomy): Eukaryota > Metazoa > Chordata > Mammalia > Primates > Cercopithecidae > Rhinopithecus > Rhinopithecus bieti. The sequence continues at coordinate 1,786,363 of NW_016813202.1, forward strand.
GCGGGTTCCTTGCGGCCCCGCCCAGCGGATGTGACGTCAACGCGTACCCCGCAACCCGGCTCCGCCTCCTGCGGCTTCCAACACATAGGGTCGCGTCCTGAGCCCTCCGTCTCGCTGGGCAGACAGCGGCCCACTGCCCTACGACTTCAGCCTCTGCTGCCGGCCCGAACCCCAGCGGCTTCTTGAGGGACCGCGTGACACTGGCGCTGCTGGCCGATGGTGAGCAACGCCCCGGAAGTTGGGCGTGTTTACACGCGTCGGGGCTGCTGGGCGTTGTAGTTCTCTCCTGGGTACAGCCCCAGTTCGGGAGGCTGACGTTGAAAGAGCGCCGTCGCGCGTTTGTGTTGAGGTTTTTCAAACCTGGAAAAGTTGCTCAGTCCCCCTTGGCGTCATGAGTCCCATCCTAATTCCTTCATTCTCTTTAAAACGCCCGGTCGCCTCTGTACAAATCGAAATTGAATTCAGTTCACGCTGGGCTCTTTTCCCCATTGCAGTAGTAGTGGTGATTAAAATCTGCCCCTACCATTTTACCTAGAACACAGCTTCGTTTTTTTTTGACATAAGTCGGGGGAAAATTAACTATATAACAAGACCTTGAAAATGGGCCTTAGAGACAAAGACTTTAAAGGCATTTTGGACTTTCATGGTCACTTGTGGCTAGGTTTCCAGTCCTCATAATACCCCAGACCTCGTCGCTGCCCTCTTAGGAATATTGTGATTTTAAAAATTGGAAGAAACCTGAGGCCAGACCACAAAGTAATGTTCTGGGCTCAGAGATCAATAGGAGTGATAATTCAGACTCAATTCAAGGAATTGAAGGGGAAGAAGTGAGCACATTGTTAAAAATACTCCCCATTTGATTACCTTCTTTACATCTTTCTCCCTTCTTTTAAAGTCTTTTCATGATCAGTGTAACATCTGTCATGCCAATTTTTAAGGCATCTATGATGCCTTAAATTTGTTATTAAAATTGTTGAAAAGGTGCCACGTTTGGGGAATGTGTTTGGAAGAGTCGTGTTGCCTCCTCCCTGGTTCTGGTCTTTAGAGCTGGGACTAGGAGAGATGAGAAAAGTTATCTTCCCTCCCTCTTCCAAAGGCTGTGGTAGACCTCACTCTAAACGAGCTTGGAGTGGACTCTTGGGGAAAGTGGAGGACAGTTTCAAACTGCAGTAGATTAAAGAGGAACTTCGATGTGGGCAGCGTGTGTTTGTAGAAAAGCCTTCTTATAATCATTGGACTATCCAGCTGTAGTAACTGCTTCGGTATCTAGAATCCAGCCATGAATATGTCACACATAGGGGTCTTAGGAAGGAACCCCAAAATCAAAAAGGTGTCCATTCCAGTGTCACTGAATCTGTCATAAAACTAACATGAGAGTTTGCTGCACTGTGAACGGCTCTTGTATTTACTATGAATTTGACTCCCAAGGTTTCACACTGGATTCTTGGCTGCGGTGTTCAAAGATTAAAATTGAAAAAGAAACACTAGTTACAATACATTTCACTAACAGAGTATTTTTACTCTTTGGGAGGACAAAACCATTTGCATCACTGTGTGCAGTAATTTACTACTGCCTTAAGTGTGCCTGTCAGTTCCAGGTGGCATGGGGGACATAAAGAGATGACTTGTGTCTTCAAGGAACTTACGATCTAGTTCTGTAGACAAAACACATGTTTATCAGACAGTGAAGTCACAAATCATGATGACATATTATTATTATTATTATTTTTTTTTTTTTTTTGAGGCGGAGTCTCGCTCTGTCGCCCAGACTGGAGTGCAGTGGCCAGATCTCAGCTCACTGCAAGCTCCGCCTCCCGGGTTTACGCCATTCTCCTGCCTCAGCCTCCCGAGTAGCTGGGACTACAGGCGCCCGCCACCTCGCCCGGCTAGTTTTTTTTTTTTTTTTTGTATTTCTTAGTAGAGACGGGGTTTCACCGTGTTAGCCAGGATGGTCTCGATCTCCTGACCTCGTGATCCGCCCATCTCGGCCTCCCAAAGTGCTGGGATTACAGGCTTGAGCCACCGCGCCCGGCCGATGACATATTATTAAATGCTGAAATAAATGGCGTATCCCATACGTTTCCAGCTTAAGACTCAGTTCCAATGTTACCAGTTTCCAAATGTCTTCCCTAAGTTGGATATTTGTTTGAAAGGCACACGCATTCTGTGATGACTCTTTTGCCCTGATGCTTCTCATACTCTCACTGTGTTTGAATTGCCTTTGCCCTTCAATAGCCTGAAAACCTTTTGAGGTAAGGTTGCCAGATTTAGCAAATAACAATGCAGGACACCCAGAAATTTGAATTTCAGATGAACAACAGATAAATATTTAGTATATCTAATGCAATATTTGAGACATATACTAAAAGAAGTCCTCGTTTATCTGAAACTTAAATTTATCTGGGCATTCTGTAATTTTATCTGGCATCCTTACTTCGAGGGCAGGGATTATGTCTATGAATTTTCACATCCCAGTAGCATTAGTGTTGATTTTAAACATTTCAGATGTATGGAGTAATACATGAATGTCCTAGGTATGGCGCTATTATTATGGGTTTTCTGGGCTGCTCTTACTTTTTTTTTTTTTTTTATGTCAATTAGTATTTCTTTTATTGTGAGTTATTCTGTTAATTATGGGCCTCATATATTTTTTTCTTTTTATTATTATTATTATACTTTAAGTTCTAGGGTACCTGTGCACAACGTACAGGTTTGTTACATATGCATACATGTGCCATGTTGGTGTGCTGCATCCATTAGCTCATCATTTACATTAGGTATATCTCCTAATGCTATCCCTCCCCACCCCGCCCCACAATAGGCCCGGGTGTGTGATGTTCCCCTTCCTGTGTCCAAGTGATCTCATTGTTCAGTTTCCAACTGTGAGTGAGAACATGCAGTGTTTGGTTTTCTGTTCTTGTGACAGTTTGCTGAGAACGATGGTTTCCAGCTGCATCCATGACGCTACAAAGGACATGAACTCATCCTTTTTTATGGCTGCATAGTATTCCATGGTGTATATGTGCCACATTTTCTTAATCCAGTCTGTCACAGATGGACATTTGGGTTGATTCCAAGTCTTTGCTATTGTGAATAGTGCTGCAATAAACATACGTGTGCATGTGTCAGTATAGCAGCATGATTTATAATCCTTTGGATATATACCCAATAATGGGATGGCTGCGTCAAATGGTATTTCTAGTTCTAGATCCTTGAGGAATCGCCACACTGTCTTCCACAATGGTCGAACTAGTTTACAGTCCCACCAACAGTGTAAAAGTGTTCCTATTTCTCCACATCGTCTCCAGCACCTGTTGTTTCCTGACTTTTTAATGATTGCCATTCTAACTGGTGTGAGATGGTATCTCATTGTGGTTTTGATTTGCATTTCTCTGATGGCGAATGATGAAGAGCATTTTTTCATGTGTCTGTTGGCTGTATGAATGTCTTCTTTTGAGAAGTGTCTGTTCATATCCTTTGCCCACTTTTTGTTGGGGTTGTTTGTTTTTTTCTTGTAAATTTGTTTGAGTTGTTTGTAAGTTCTGGATATTAGCCCTTTGTCAAATGAGTAGATTGCAAAAATTTTCTCCCATTCTGTAGGTTGCCTATTCACTCTGATGATAGTTTCTTTTGCTGTGCAGAAGCTCTTTAGTTTAATTAGATCCCATTTGTCAATTTTGCTGCTCTTTTCTTTATTTTTTTAATTTTTTTTTTAGACAGAGTTTTGCTCTTGTTGCCCAGGCTGGAGTACAATGGTGTGATCTCAGCTCACTGCAACCTCCGCCTCCTGGGTTCAAGTGATTCTCCTGCCTCAGTCTCCTGAGTAGCTGGGATTACCGGCATGCACCACTACGCCCAGCTAATTTTGTATTTTAAGTAGAGACGGGGTTTCTCCATGTTGGTCAGGCTGGTCTCAAACTCCTGACCTCAGGTGATCTGCCCGCCTCGTCCTCCCAGAGTGCTGGGATTACAAGTGTGAGCTACCGTGCCCCGCCAGCTCTTATCTTTAAATACTGTATCTTGTTGAAATATCAGGTTGCCTGATTTTTAATTTGGAAAATGTTGTCACCATTGTTATAGGTCAGTGTTTTCTAAAGTATGGAACATAGACAATGAGTTGGGGCCTAGTGACAGTTGCAGGTGCCCTCTGGATGGCCTCCTGCCTTTGCCTGATTTCAGGCAGGGTTGCTAGAACCACAGCTGAGGAGCACCTTCCCCACCACAGACACACACACACACACACACACACACGCATACACCAGTTATTTCTAAGAACAGACATAGGAGTGGGGTTCTTTTTAGTCAGCAGCATGAGGAGGCTTTTTCTAAAGCTCAACTTCCCTCCAAATCAGAGACGTGGGCACAGGGGACAACCGCAAGTGCTGGGCAAGTCAGCATCCTCTTGTCACCTCATGTGTGACTAGGTTTTTCTTTTGTTCCTCTGTTGAAATGAATATGGATAGGTGTTCAAAACGGTATGTATGCAGTGCAAAGGTTAAGATGATGAAGGAATTGTGCACAGTGCTGGTGACTATTACATAAACATGGAACAGAATATCGTTTTTTTTCCTGACTGATCATCAACAGCTCTGTTTTTCTGTTTAAGTAACTTATTTTTAGGCACTCATTTTGTAGCTCAGTTTGATTGATTTTGATTTGCATTCAATTATGTTTATTTTTTTAATTATTTCAATCGAATGACTCTTGTGTGGATTGTATTTTTACAGTTATTTCTATTATGGCAGGTGACACAATGTTAACATGAAATTTGCTTTTTAAGTAAATTTAAGTTGAAAACCTTTAAGTAAACAATGGAACAGGTGTTTTGCAACAGTGGTAAATATGAGTAAGCGAACCTTCCGAAACAGTCATTTCTCCCATCTTTAAAATAGTCCTTCAGCTTTCACCTCATTTCTCTGCTCCCATTACAGTAAAACTTTTTGAAAAAAATGCCTGTACTTGCTATCTCAAATTCCTCCATTTACTATTATAAATAGTAATATTATACTACTATTACATTAGATTATATACGTAAAACATACATACGGAAAGCGTAACTCCTAAGCAAATTATCACAAAATGAACATGTATTACCTCCACTCAGTCCCTCCCAGAAGACACTTTGTAGCTCATTTCTAATCACATATCTCTGTCCTAACTACTAATCTGCCTTATTACTGCAAGTGTTGCCTTGTTTGTGAAATTTATGTAAAAGAAATGATGCAGTTTTTATCCTTTAGCATTTGGCCTCTTTTACTCAACATCATGTTTGTGAGATTCATCTGTATTATCGAGAGCACCGATAGTTTGTTTTTTGTTTGCGTTTCAATGTGGAATTCCATTATATAAGTACATTATAATTTATTCATTCTACTATTGATAGATATCTGAGTAGTTCCAAGATTCTGTCTGTTACTACTGCTTCTATGAACATTCTTGTAACTTCATGTGCATGTGACTTCCACTCCCACTCTTCTTGCTCTTGCCCACTCTAGCCATCCAGCCTCTGTGCCGTTCTTGAATATGCCAGGTACACTCCCACCGCTAGGGCTTTGCATACACTGTTCCTTCTTCCTAGGATGCTCTTGCAACAGATAGCCCCATAGCTTGGTCTTTTACTTCTCTCAGTCATACAGATAGGTTTCTTCTCCGTGAGATATTCTCCAATTATGCTATTTAGAATTGCAATTCCTGTCTCTACTTTAGGATACCTAATTTTCCTTTCCTTGATTTATTTTTCTCCATGATACGTACCATAATTGGACAAATTACATATTCTAGTTATCTGTTTATCGAACATCTCTCACCTCACTATAATGAAAGCTCTATGAGGGCAGGAATTTTTGCCTATCTTCTGTAACATTGTCTGGCACATAGTAAACTCCAGTAAACTCTGGTTGAATCAACAAATGAATACTGAAATTTGCTAACAGCCTGGATCTTAGACACTGATGTTTTTAGAACTTAGACGTTTGGGCAATATAGTTATTTTCAAAGCTGTTTTACAGTGAAATTAAACAACTCCAAAGTTATCAGGATGAGTATTATTGGAATAATCTAGGACAGAGAATGCAGAAAGAATAAATGCTGTCCTCATTCCCTACTGCAGAGGGAAAATGATTTTAAATAGCCTCTGTTTTGTCCTT
>NW_016813202.1:1794773-1804580 GCF_001698545.2 Rhinopithecus bieti
TACAAAAGTGTTTATGCAGAATGACACTTCTAAAAATATTATCTCTGGCTCCAAAAATATGCATTTGAGGGAAACTGGCGTAGGTCTTTGGCAAAGCTCTCTTGGAGGTGATTGATATATTAGCATTGACATTACATATCTGTCTAAATAATAAGTGTTACCGTTAGAGTCTTGAATTATAATATTTAGGGAACAGTTAGTATTTTTCAGGTTGGTTGTATATGTTTACATCCTTAATTTATTTACCACTCATAACAATACTGTGAGGATGGCACGTTTGTTATCCCCATTTTACAAGTGAGACAAGCGAAGTACAAAGGATCTGAACCTTATGTAGTTTGGCTGTAGAATCTGTGCTTTTAACTTACTTTTGGGTGGCTAGCATACGTATTTATCTGTGGAGAGAGAGATATTATGTTAACATTCTCAAAGTTACCAGTTGACTAAATCCCCTTTGGGTGATTTGGGAAAAAGAGAGAAAAGGAACAACTTTTTTTTAGAATCTACTGTGTTTTGCATGCGCTACCTCGTATAATCCTCATCATAGCTCTGGAAGATAACTATTGCTACCCTCATTTACAGAAGAAAAAAATGGAAGCAGAGAGAAGCAGGTAATAGTGTCATAGACCTAAAGCTTTTATGTGATGTGATTCAAATGTGATTCAAGCTGGTGTCTGTCTGACTCCAAATGGCTGTATTCCTCACTGTGACACATAGTGGGAAGAATGTACCCAGTGAATAGCAAAGATCCAGAGAAGGGAGGAATACATAGTTCCCGCTGGTAGCAGGCTGTCATGGAGTTGTGGAATCAAAAAGACAATAGCCACAATCCTAACTGAGAATGTTTGGATCCAACAATACATTTTTCTGACCTTGGTCTTCAAAGCTACTCCCAGGTGAGCTCAAGGTGAATGAGCGGGAGGGGGCCTCTGCAATCACAGCCAGGCTAATTCTTCATTCTTGTATGAGATCTTCAATAAATCATACATCCTGGGCCCAGTGGTTCAGACTGAGGAAGCTTCTCTTCTTACTGTTGGTGCCACACTTGCCTCTCACGATTTTCAGTGTTACCACGACTTTCTCGTGGCCCAAGTGAATTCGTTTATCTCTATGCTTCAACTTTTGCTTTTGTTTTAAAAAAATTAAAATACAAAACGTGCAGAGAATGCTATCCACTTTCTTGGTGAACTTGGGACTTAGTCATAGGTGTGAAATGGATATTGCTCTTTTGACTTTAATGACAAAGTGTGACTTGCAATGGGATATCAGAATAACAGTTCCACAGTGGTAAGCTGCTGAAGGACACCCACTCACTAGGTAGCAAAGAGGGACATTTCTATTGAAAACTCAGTGAAATATAATCTGGAACAATGAAACAGACATCAATACATCAACACAGTGAGAAAAACAACCAGCAACAGAATGCTTAGTGAGGAGAAATACAAGATGGAGAGGCTCAGCTAAACAAAGGCATCACATTGATTATAAAGCTAAGAGTGGTCCTTGTGTGGTAAGTGCCAGATTCTGCATGAAGCAGCTGGCCTCAGAATCAAAGATTAATGAATTTCTGTCCACTTATTGGTGTTTCAGCCTCCGGGGGACTTACTCAGCCAGCAGTTCTATTTTCAGAAGCAGAGGAAAAACACATGCTTTAATTCCATAATTTAAAATCTAATAAGTATTTTTAACAAACATCTGTGGCCAGTTTTTCCATTGTTCTTTTGTATCTCTATATATACATCTATCAGTATATCTCCATAGCTAGCTTACATTATCCCTTATATACCAGCTCAGTTAAGAGCTTAATCTCTAGCCTACCTTGCTTGAATTCAAATCTGGGCTGTGTAATGTATTAGCTGTTAATTTGCTGACTTTAGAAAAAGTTCCCCATCTCTTCATTTGATTGGGGTGACCTCGGAGCATAATGCAACCTCTGAAACAACTTAAATCAAGACCGCACTAATCTAAGTGAGCCATTGCACATTGACCCAATAATTTGATCAACAGAATAAAACGAAAATAAATAAGTTATTTTCCATTTTCCTTATTTGAAAACTGGGAGGAACAATAGACCTAATTGAACTGCTTCATAAGATCATGAAGATTAAATGAGATAATCTATTTGAATTGTATAGAGTCTAGTGTCTGGGTTGTGACACTCAATAGTGAAGTGAGAAAAAAACTCCAAAACGTAGTCATGGACAGCGATGTATAGTTTGTCAAGAGCTTTCACATGCATTTCCATTTGGTCGTCAGAAGACGAGGCCTGGATCATTCGGTGGCTCACCTAATATCACAGAACAAGTGGTAGAGTCACAGAACAAGTGGTAGAGTCAGAATCTTTTATCTAAAGGAGATATTTTCATCCTTAGATTAATGTCCTCTTCACAATCTCATACTACTTTCCTTTAAAATGAAATTGCTGTTCTTTTTTGTAATTGATTTGGCCAACTTCATTTGTAATGGAAGAATCAAAATTAGAGCCCAGGTCTCGTCCTGCAGTATCTCGTCCTGAACCTCTGGTCTCCCTCAGGAATGACTCAGAGGGAACAGAACTGATTAAATTAAAATTTTGCTCATGCATGTTATCATTCATTTCTGAAAACTTGCTGGGATTTTAAAGAACTTTTAGTTACCTAAGGGAAGGAAATTAAATTTTACTGAGCAGAAGTCTTGGTGGCAAATGACAGAAACCCACCTCAACTTGGTTTTTGTTTTTCTTTTTTTTTTTTTGAGACAGAGTCTCGCTCTGTCGCCCAGGCTGGAGTGCAGTGGCGCGATCTCGGCTCACTGCAAGCTCCGCCTCCCGGGTTTACGCCATTCTCCTGCCTCAGCCTCCCGAGGAGCTGGGACTACAGGCGCCCGCCACCTCGCCCGGCTAATTTTTTTGTATTTTAGTAGAGACGGGGTTTCACCGTGTTAGCCAGGATGGTCTCGATCTCCTGACCTCGTGATCCGCCCGTCTCGGCCTCCCAAAGTGCTGGGATTACAGGCTTGAGCCACCGCGCCCGGCCTCAACTTGGTTTTTGTATAAAGGGAATGCATTCCCTCTGTTATAGGTTATATAACAAACCCAGTACCTCAGAATGTGACCTTATTTGGAGATAGGGTCTTTGCAGAGGTAATCAAGTTAAAATAAGGTCGTTATTGGAGGGTTGGGGGTAGGGAGCTAATCCAATCTGACTGATGTTTCTATGAGAAGGAAAAATTTGGGCAAAGATACACATGGAGGAAGCTGTGAGATAACATAGGGAGAAGACAACCATTTACAAGCCAGGGAGAGAAGCCTTTCCTCACAGCCCTCAGGAGAAACAAACCCTGCACCTTGATCTGGGACTTCTAGCCTCCAGAACTACGAAGCAATACATTCTGATTGTTTAAGCCACTCAGTTTGTGGTTGTTAGCAGCCCTAACAAACAAATACACTCTCTTGTTCCTGAAAAGTTCAGGAATAACTCAAGAATTTAGGCTCAGATGGACTTGAGGGATCAAACGATATTATTAGAACTGGCGACTCTTCATCTCTTTTTCTTCTGTGCTGGTTTTGCCATATCTCATCAGTTTAAAAATGCATGTTTTCCTTTTCTTTTTCACATGTCTGAAATCAAAATGCAATGTACGATTTCTTCTTACATTTCTTTATTGTTAGTAGTGTAGAAAATAATGGTTTATCTTGTAATTAACGGCATCTTAGGAAACCTTAGAGTGTTCACAGGCAGGCTATTTATGTGGGCAAATTTGCAGCTCAAAGCTTAATATCTAAGTTACTCAGTTACTCCAGAGAACCTTTTCCCAGTTGTTTCAGCAGAAGGCCCTGAGCAAATGTTCACTGGCCATAATTGACCTGGCTTTGCACATACTCAACCCTGGAAAGCAGGGTTGGGGAAGAGGCAGGTAGACTTCAGCACACTGAAACCACATGGCCTAAGAATAGTAAAAAGGGGATTTCCCAAAAGAAAACAAAGTGCTTTTACCAGGAGAGGAAGGGCTGAATGCCCAGAAGACCTGTGTCACCACAAGTACCTGCTTGTGCCAAGGGCTGCCACAGGACTCTTGCTTGATTCTCATTACAACTCTGTGAAGCAGGAGGTATTGTCAGATCCACTTCATTCATCAGGAAACTGAGGCTCGAGGAGCCACAGACCTATAGGCAGAGCTGAATATTGCCAAATGGTTACAGAGTGCTTGCGATGTGCGAGACGCCCCTTGAGGTCTACAAATACAAGGATGAATATTGTCCTTGTGCCTGAGGAGCTCAGCTTAGAGGGGAGATAGACCCAAAGCACCAAACGGCTTACTATAAAATAAAAGGGTACCACAACAGAAATGGGAACGTAGTACGATGAAAACGATTAAGTCTGCTTCGGCAGGAAGGGAGACCCAGCATGGAAGCGGCCGTTGGGAAAGGTTTTCTTCACACCCTAAAAACACCTTTCTTACACTTGTGGCAATTCCAACATCAGAGCACTGGGAAACAGTGATCTTGTTAAACCTTGCAAAGGGCCCGGTACATGGATAGTGTTTATTAGACAGTTACAGAGTGAGTGATTACAAGGATTAAGTAGGTCTTACTCAATGAAGCTAAATGTCACTGGGCGTGATCTTGCTTTACAGGTCCTGGGCCTCCAGCTTTGTGGGCGGTCATGATATCTTAGGGTGCCATTTTGCTTCAGATTTGCAAACAGAGGGACTCATAGCTCTAAAGTTCCCGCTGTCTTTTCCTCTGAACTTTGAGCAACATTCTTCTGCTTTTTTGAGCGGTTTCATTATGAATCATCTCCCTATATTAATAAAAATTTGTTTTCTAGATATTGGTTTCATGTAACTTAAAAAAAATCTTACCAGGTTGTGATAGAGCTCACTTTTACTCTGCTTTATTTGTTTTCATAAACTAAAAAATATATGATTTTATAAAATATGTAGGTTTTCATACATCTTTGTGTCTCAGTCTATAAGAAAGTGATATGTATTTTTGATTTCTATTCTATTGATATTTTTTCTTTTTTAAAATGAAACTAGAAGTAAATCTCATTTATTCTACTAATTTTTTATGATCAAGTTTTATCACAAGACAGGGATGGGTAGCTGACTTATTCTCACACTGATGCCCTCTGGTCTTCCTTGCTGTGTTCCCTCCCCTAGTTTCTGGAATCTCCCTTTTCCATCTAAGATATACTCAGTATTCTTTTTCTTACCCCCTCCACACCCCTACCTATACCTAATACTACTACTACTACGCATATACTATACTATAATAATAGAACCTCACCCTCTAATTAAAAGGATGGGGTACTGGCTATGTTGACCAGGTTAGTACCGAACTCCTGGCCTCAAGTGATCCTCCCATCTCGGCCTCCCAAAGTGCTGGGATTACAGACCTGAGCCGCCACGCCTGGCCTCCACTACTGTTTTATGAGTACCTTTATGATGTCCAGTATCCCTGTTGGTAGGACCTTTGTCCACTACTGCTGATAAACCCAATTACTCTTCCAAAATGAAAAATTGAGCTCATTGAGAGTTGTTTAGGAATTGTATTCCTTTTCTACACACACCACCTATAGCTGGTCTCTCTAGGCTGAGATATTTCTGCTCACTGGAGACCAGATCATCAGCTACAGAGGCTTGGGTCAAGAAATGTCTTAGTCACAGTGAACCCACTACATTCCACTGGGTATCTGTCTCCCTTAGGCATGAACTTAGATTTTTCATATCAAAATTCCTGTAAGGCAGTTGAAATTCTGTAAATTCTTTTTGGCAAAAGCATTTCTGGGCTTGCATAGCTCAGTTATAAGTCCCTTAATCTCATTGCCATTTTATCTTTATAAGCCGATCTTCAATAACTCTGCAACTATTATAATGACTTTTTCAAGCCTTCAGGTAACCTTCAGGTGTCTGTAACTCTTACGGGTGAAATGCCACTATACAGCTTTCTAGAAATGATCAGAACTACCTAGAAATCTTGTTTGGGGTAGAAATTGTAGTTATATAAATAAAGCACCTTTATTCTTGAAAAGGGCACTGGCTCTATTCATCAGAAAATCCTCAGTTTAGGTGACCTTTTGAGAGTGAACGTGAGCAGAATGCAGACCATCTGTGGCTTAGGTTTTGCTGGTCCGTTGCAGCCCCATTGAAAGATCTGGCTGTTGCAGTGGGAGTCCTCATGGACCACGGGTCCTGCCCACTTTTCTTTTGTCCTGTGTATTTTGTAAAGGGCTGGCTTCTACTGATGCTAGGACTTACTTTGTCACCCTTAGGTAGTATCTGTGCTTAGACTAAATGTCACATCCTTCTTTCTCGAATTACCCACTTATTACAAGTTAAAATGCCTCCATGCCTCCTAAATCAATGTGTATCTTCTAATTATAATAGAAACACATATTTTTTGGTAGTGACTACAGGAAAATACAGAAATATATCGAGAAGAAAACAAAAGTCTCCTGTGATACTACTGTTATATCCAGAAATAACTACTATTAACATCTTCTGTATTTCCTGGCACTGTTGTTTTTAATGCCTGTGTGTGTATGCATATTTAAAAAATAAACTTGGCTTTATAATAGATATAAATAAAATGTTGTGTATTTTCTCATATGTCAGTATTTCATGAGTGTTTTCCTGTGCAGTACATTTTCTTTGAACATGTCCTATTATATATTCCTTCATTATGAATGAATCATAATGATTTAACTCTGCACCTATCATTGGGTGTTTGGCTTGTATTTATCTTTCATTGTTAATGGTGGGCATATTTATATCTTTATTTTCTTATCCAATAATCTACTTAGGATTAATTCCTTGAAGAGGAATTGCAGAGTTAAAAGCTTTCTTTTTATCTTTAATGTTCTTGATACATCCTGACAGATTGCCCTCCAGGAAGGGATTGTCAATTTAAGTACCAGCTCTCATGCCTCCTTCTTTGAAAATTCTCCCCAAAATGAATGATATTTTTACTAATTTTATTTCTCTATATGATGGGTGAAAATGTTATTCACTCTTCTTTTCCATTTTATTTCTTTGGATAATAAGAAATTGAACATTGACTTTCATGTGTTTTTTTCTTATTTACATATATTTTGTATGTTAATTCTTTCTATTCTGTTCTTTTTTTTTCTATTAGATTCTTAAGGCTTTTCCTTCTTTTCATTTTTGTTAGACCTCAGCTACAGAGGATTGAGTTAAGTGATACTCCTCTTTTCATGGAAATTATTAGCATCATTCCCTTTTACCCTGATTCCTAATTCCCATTTTCCTCTCCCCCTGCCCCACAGACACACATATGCAAGCTTCCTACTGTGTTCAATGAATACTCTTTCAGTTATATGAGTTCTTATTAAATGTGTGTTATTGTAAACATGCATTTTCAATTTGTATAAATCAAATGGTACTGTGTATTACATTTAATTCTACTTCTTATTTTCATTTAGTGCTCAATAGCCACGTGTAGTTAGTGGCTACTATATTGGACTGTGTAGATTTAGAACATTTTCTTTATTGTAGAAAGCTCCATTGGAGAAAACTATTCTAGATATTAGATGCAGATCAATTACAGACCTTGAGATGTCTTCTCCTGTTCTGTCATGTGTCTGCTAAATTTGCCCATTATTCCTCTATTGTATAGCAATCTCCAAGTTTGAGGTAAATACATTTATTGTTTCCCTTATGATTTGTGCTTTGCAAATTTTGTTTAAGAAGTCTTTTCCAACCCTAGATCACCAGTATATTCTGTTACGTTACCTTCCATTAATTTTTATAGTTTCTTCCCTTTTACATTTAGGTTTTCAATCTGTTGAAGTTCACCTTTGTTTTTTGGTGTTAGGTAGAAATCTAGTTTTATTTTTTCCATACATGAATAAGTTTCACCAACATTGTCCGTTTTAAAATCTATGTCTTTTCTCCATTGATTAGTGGTGCTATTTTTATTATATGTAAGTTCCCATGAGTGTATGGATCTGTTTCTGAACTCTCTCTTCTGTTTCATTGGTCTAGTTATTTGTTCTTCACAATTCATACTTTTTATTATTGACATTGTTCTATGTCTTAGTATCTGACAGGACACGTCCTGTTTTTATACTCTTCTTTTTAAAGGGTTGACCTATTTGTGGACATTTATTCTTCCAGGTAAATTTTAGAATACATTGGCTGGGCGCGGTGGCTCAAGCCTGTAATCCCAGCACTTTGGGAGGCCGAGACGGGCGGATCATGAGGTCAGGAGATCGAGACCATCCTGGCTAACACAGTGAAACCCCGTCTCTACTAAAAACAAAAAACTAGCCGGGCGTGGTGGCAGGCGCCTGTAGTCCCAGCTACTCAGGAGGCTGAGGCAGGAGAATGGCGTAAACCCGGGAGGCGGAGCTTGCAGTGAGCTGAGATCCGGCCACTGCACTCCAGCCTGGGCGACAGAGCGAGACTCCGTCTCAAAAAAAAAAAAAAAATTTTAGAATACATTTATTTTAGTGTATCTAAAAGAAAACTGGAAGTTTGAATGAGATTGAATTCTATTTAGGCGAATTAAGTCTAACTCGAAAAACTTTGACATCTTGGAAAATTAAATCAACCTGTTTTAAACCATATATTTATATACTCATCTGTGTCCTTTATTGGCATTTAGAAGCTTCCCCCACCCCAGAGATATTGTATATTCTGGTTCGGTTAGTCCCCATATATTTTATTGTTTTATTTCTGTAGATTGTATCTCCTTTTTTAGTTTTCTAGTTGATTATTGCTGCTACAGAGAAATGCTATGGCTTTTGTAAGTTGGTCTTATAAGTGGAAGCCGTGCGAAAGCTTATCCATTCTTATAGTTTGTTGATGTGTAAAAACTCTTAATATATTAAAAGTATTTTGCTTTTGTAGGTCACATTTATTAGAAGTGTTTTCCAGTTTGTTATTTGACTTAGAATTTTATTTATGATGTATTTTTACACTTCTAAGTTTTAAATTTATCAGGTAGCAAATTCTGTTAATGCTATTTTGTCATTGTATCTATGAATTTGTGCTATTTGGCAAAAGGAAGTATATTTTCCTTTCTTTTTCTTCGGTACTAGCAACCTGTTCTATTGTTTCCCCAAAATATAGAGTTCTTCACGGAATGCCCAAGTAGACAAAGTGTGTGTTGCACTTTTGATCCACTAGAGGCCAACACTTGCTTGAAAGAAACTGGCAAGCCTTCCTAAATCTCCTATTTTTTTGCTCTCTGAATGGGAAGAAAGTGGCTGAAATAAAGCCTTACAGAAAATAACTAATTTCTATTTAAATTAGATGTCTAGAAATGATATAGAAAGAAGAATCTGCACAAAAATAAAAGGCTATTTTCAAAGACAACAAGTTATATAAAGAGAATTCAAAGCTGTTTTAGTGGGAAAAAAATGAAAGCAGAAAATCTAAATAAAACAGTTTAAAATGTTTTAAAAATTTAACTTAGAAGAAAGAGAAAACTAAAATAGAAATAAAAAAGGTCCAGCTTCTACTCAAAATACACATTTAGTGTCATTAAATAAGAAGTAGGTGACAAGAAGGTGGGCGCAGTGGCTCATGCCTGTAATCCCAACACTTTGGGAGGCCGAGGCAGGTGGATCACGAGATTAAGAGATCGAGAGCATCTGGCCAACATGGTGAAACCCTGTCTCTACTAAAAATACAAACACTTAGCCAGGCGTGGTGGCAGGTGCCTGTAGTCCCAGCTACTCGGGAGGCTGAGGCAGGAGAATCACTTGAACCTGGGAGGCGGAGGCAGCAGTGAGCTGAGATTGCATCACTGCACTCCAGCCTGGGTGACAGAGTGAGATTCCATCAAAAAAAAAAAAAAGA
>NW_016813202.1:1804773-1811215 GCF_001698545.2 Rhinopithecus bieti
AAAAAAAAAAAAAAAAAAAAAAAGGAGGTGACAAGAAACAGCAAACAATAATGGCTTTTTCTCCCTTTTCCTCTATGCTCTGAAAAACCAGGAGATGGGGCTAACCTGCCTCCCATTCTGTAGGGTTCCTGTACAAATAACTGGGTGGAAAACAATTCTCAAACTGAAAAAAATCCATTGTTTTAATTCCAATGAGGTGATCTGTAGGAAATAACCCTGTATAAGAACCAAGCTGGCTTACAAGCAGACATTGAAAAGTGATTCCTCTCTGTGGTTTATTCTTTTTTTTTTTTTTTGAGACAGAAATCATGTTTATCACTCAAAAGCAGATACATCTGCAGAGGGAGGGATGAAGAGAAGCAGGGAAAGAAGGAAGGAGGGAAAGAGGAAGGGTGGACCAGTACCAAGAATGGAATTCTCTTATCTGTGAAAACATAAAGAGCTGTGAAAAACAGTTCTTTCCATATAGACAGAGGTGCTTATAATTTAGACCCGGAAAAAAATGATCAAGCTCAAATGATAGCCCACACGCAAAACACTCTAAAAAGCAAGGTACTATTATTATGATTACAAAGGTGCATCTGCCAGCAGGGATCTTGGCTTCTGGGTGCCCTTTCATAAGTAGGGCAGCTACATCATATCAAATATGAAAGCTGATGCTATAAAAGAAGTTATTTTACATCAATCAAAATAAATGCATAAAAGATTTACGTTTGTATTGAAGACAAGGTACAATTTTTAAAAATCAAACTGATACGCATCTTAGACATGCCAAGTTATATTATAAAGAACTTCCAAATGAATATGTTTTCTGCTGGCTTTTGATTTAATACCTATAAAAACTGAGTACATACAGGAGGAAGGGCACATTTTCAAGGATGGACTAAAAAATACCATATGTTATTTCACAAAGTTTAGTTATTTAACTTTTAATGAATTAAATTTATGTTCATTTATAAGAAGTATGTGCACAAGATAGAACATGCACATACAACGAAGGGGTTTCATTGGAAAGCACTCTGCTTTCCTAAACCCATTTCCATTCCCTGATCTACCAGTGTCACCATCCACAGTTAACTGTCATTGCCAGTTTCTTGCCATCGGTATGTCTGATTTTTTTTTTTTTTACAGAAATGCTAATATGCCATACAAATTGTTCCACGTCTTGCCTAAAGATGCCATAACCATCATCAGTAAGCACTTAACATAACATGATTTGCTCTTCAACTCAGGTCAATTAGGTCAGAAGGAGGTATGCTTTATTCTAAGTTACAAAGTATTCCACCAGATGAAGGTATCATAGTTGATTTGTCTAGTCTCCTACTGAAAGACGTTTAGATTATTTTCAGTCCTTGGCTATAAAAAATAATCCAGTGATTTTCTGTATACTTCTATTTTCTTTGTGGAAATATGATTTAGGAATGGAAACCTAGAAGAGAAATTGATGGGTCAAAGGCATGAGCGTTTTTTTTTGTTTGTTTGTTTTGTTTTTTTGTAGTCAGCTATTTAATTAGGTTCTTAAGGCATTTAGAACGCCAATTTGTGAGGATAAATTCCATTCGTCAGAGCAAACACAGGTCGCAGGTGGCCCTGGAGCTGAGGAATAGCTTGGATTTTTCATAAAATGTGTGAGTCCGCAGCTTTCTGATCGATCTTGCACTGCCCTATAATCTTCTATTTCTTTTTCTGTGTTGAAGATCTCACCTTCCTGGTCTGGGCTTCCGCAGCTTCTTCTTGAAGTAAGCATCAGTAAGATGTTCGGGGACTTTTACATTGCTGATACCAATTTTGGTTGAGGTGGCAATGAGAAATTTCTGGTGTTTTCTTCATAGAGGAACTCGATTGAGGGCCAGAGGTCCAGTCACAAGTAACAAGCCACTAGCCAGCTGCTTCAGGAAAACCACCCCCTTGCCCCTGCAGCCTCCAGTGAGGAGGATCAGAATGGTCCTGGGGGCAATGCTGGCTCGTAGTTTTCTCACATGCTGACTGAAGGGTTTGTTGCCGTGGCTCAGCAGCTTTCCAGGCACATCTTTAGTAGGATAATATCTAGGCATTTTGTGAAGTTTAACCACTCGGGTACCACCGTTCTTGTCACCACCAACTGGTTTTGTAACAGTTGCAAGAACCTTCTCCTTCTTTTTCTTTTCAACCTTGGATTTAGCAGCTGAGTACGTTCCTCTTCTACATGGTCTTTCTGGAATACACGGCAGGTGCGGAATACCTGCCAATTCCTCTGACAAGGACAGGATTGCGCTGCAATGGGGCTTCCCCCTCTTAGGCTTTTTAGCCTTGAGGTGACCCTTTTTTGCCTCGCCACCAGCATCAGCCTTCTTGGCTTCCGGTTTCTTCTCTTTGGTATCTGGCTTCTCAACTTTTTCACCTGCCATCTTGCAAGATGGGAAAGAGAGTTTTTTTGTTTTTGTTTTTGTTTTCGTGAAACGGAGTTTTACTCTTGTTGCCCAGGCTGGAGTGCAATAGCACGATATTGGCTCACTGCAACCTTTGCCTCCAAACGATTCTCCTGCCTCAGCCTCCTGAGTAACTGGGATTACAGGTGCCCGCCCCCATGCCCAGCTAATTTTTGTATTTTCTGTAGAGATAGGGTTTCACCATCTTGGCCAGGCTGGTCTTGAACTCCTGACCTCAGGTGATCTGCCTGCCTTGGCCTCCCAAAGTGCTGGGATTACAGGCATGAGGCACCGCGCCTGGTCTGGTATGAGCATTTTAATTGTGTACAGATACTGTCAAAATGGCCCTTCCCTGGGATAGTACCAGTCTGTATTCCCAAGGGGAATGCCTTTCCCACCACGTTCTCCCCAAGATTGCTTTTAATCAAATATTTTGTTCTTTTCCAATCTGATGGGAGAAAAAAAAAAAAGAATCTTGTGGTTTTAATTTACATTTCTCCTATTGTGGGTAAAAGTTTGACATCTTTCTATTTTAAAACTATTTGTATTTTTGGTGAGTGGATTATCGTGCTCTTGCCCATTTTCCTGTTTACCTATTTTGATTGTAAAACTTACAAAAAGTATTTGTAGATCCTTATGTAACATAGAAATTAGCCCATTGTCTGTTTTATGTGGTACAAAAATTATCTTCCTGAGTTTATTAGCAAGAATTTAAAAGTTTTAAGTAGCCAATTTTTATTTTACTTTTAAATCTTTGATGCAGCTAAAATTCATTTTAATGTAAGAAATGAAGTTGATACCTAGAATTATTTTCTTTCTCCAGATGGTTCCTCAATAATATCCAATTTAGGTTTTGACAGTTCATCTTTCCCATTGATTCAAAGGAGCCATTTCTCACAACCTGCCTTCCTATATGCATGTACATCTGTCTAGACTCTTTTGTTAATTAGTTGTTTTTTTTTTTTTTTGGCGATAGAGTCTCACTGTTGCCCAGGCCGGTGTGCAGTTGCACCAAGATTGCGCTTCTTGCAGCTTCAGCCTCCTGGGCTCAAGTGATCCTCCTGCCTCAGCACTTCCAATAGCTGGGATTACAGACACGTGACACCATGCCCAGCTAATTGTTTTTGTATTTTTAGTTGGCCAGGCTGGTCTTGAACTCCTGGCCTCAGGTGATCTGTCTGCATAGGCCTCCCAAAGTGCTGGGATTACAGGTGTGAGCCACTGTGTCTGGCCTGTTGATTGGTCTTTATATCTATTGATGCATTAGACGTTTTGGCTACTATTGCTTTGTAATATGTTTAACTTTCTGAAAGGACTAGTACCTTCTTTTTTAGAATTTTTTTTCTGAAAAACATAAATATTATTATTATTATTCTCCTATGAACTATAACACAGCTTATATTTAAAGTTTTGTTGTTACTTTTATTGATCACTTAAAATGTATATATTAGTTTAGGGAGGATATTTGTCATTATATAATAATACTAAGACTCCTGAGTCAAACCAAATTGAGTTCTGTTTAAGTCTTGTTTATCTCTGTTCAAATTTATTTTATTTTATTTTATTTTATTTTATTTTATTTTATTTTGAGACGGAGTCTTGCTCTGTTGTCTGAAGTGCAGTGACGTGAGCTTGGCTCACTGTAACCTCTGCCTCCTGGGTTCAAGTGATTATCTTGCCTTAGCCTCTGAGTAGCTGGGACTACAGGCCTGTGCCACCACGCCTGGATAACTTTTGTATTTTCAGTAGAGATGGGGTTTCGCCACGTTTTCCAGGGTGGTTTTGAACTCCTGACTTCAGGTGATTCACTCGATTCAGCCTCCCAAAGTGCTGGGATTATAGGCATGAGCCACCATATCCGGCTTCTCACTTTACCTTTTTAATTAAAAAAAAAAAAAAAAAAATGCAGATTTTAAAATTTTATACAGGATTAAAATTATTTAATACAGATCTTGCATGTTTATTGTTAACCATATTCCTAAGAATATTTTAATCACTGTTATATACATCTTTTATTACATTATATCTATTATTTGATTCTTATTTGTGTATTGGAAAGCTACTACTTTATTTTACACTAACTTTGTACCTAGCCAGTTTACTGAATTTTTTTCTTATTTATAATGCTTTTGAGTTACTTCTCTTGGGATTTCCAGGTATTACAGTCACATCATGTGATAATAATAGCATTTAAAAGTTTTTCTGTCTTCATTTTTAAGAAGTAAGAATATACTAAGAGCAAAGTTGGCCGGGCGCGGTGGCTCAAGCCTGTAATCCCAGCACTTTGGGAGGCCGAGATGGGCGGATCACGAGGTCAGGAGATTGAGACCACCCTGGCTAACACAGTTAAACCCCGTCTCTACTAAAAAATACAAAAAACTAGCCGGGCGAGGTGGCGGGTGCCTATAGTCCCAGCTACTCGGGAGGCTGAGGCAGGAGAATGGCGTGAACCTGAAAGGCAGAGCTTGCAGTGAGCTGAGATCCGGCCACTGCACTCCAGTTTGGGCGACAGAGCGAGACTCCGTCTCAAAAAAAAAAAAAAGAGTAAAGTTGCAAAAGTTATCTTTGTTGTACCTAGAACCAATATTTACAGAATAAACATTTGGAATCAGAGTAAAGGTTGGGTGTATATTAAAATAGTCAAGGTTGAGGGTGAGGAAGAGAGAGGAGAGAGAGAGAGAGAGTTTATCAGAAAAAAAGAATAGTGAGCTCTTGGTGGTTATTAAGAAAATTAGCAGGGTGATGAAATAATCTGTACGACAAATCTCCATGACACAAGTTTACCTGTGTAACAAACTTGTACTTGTACCCCTGAACTTAAAAGTTAAAAGAAACCCAAGAGATTAATATCTAGACTACCTTAAAAAGGATAATTAGAAAACCTAGTTAAGAGTC
Organism: Rhinopithecus bieti; assembly: GCF_001698545.2. NCBI lineage: Eukaryota > Metazoa > Chordata > Mammalia > Primates > Cercopithecidae > Rhinopithecus > Rhinopithecus bieti. The sequence continues at coordinate 1,810,077 of NW_016813202.1, forward strand.
AAATACATACAATGAACGTGAACATTATGGATATTAACATCTGTTAAATCTTTTCGATGATGGCGCCTACATTGAACTTCCTGGCTAAAATCTTAAAATTGTGACTGACATGATCAATCAAGTTATGTGGGCATGTCCTTTAAGCCCACAGCTGCAGCAGCTCAGGAAGACAGAGGGGCCCTGCCCCTCTTGCTGTCAGCAAACGCTGCTGCTAATGGACAGTGATCATGCTTGCCTGCTTCTGATTTCCCCCCGGCCGGAGATGAAAGAACTCTCACTGTCTCTTAATAAAAGGAAGGGGAAAAAAGGTATGAGAGCACCACTGGATGTAATAGAATATGACTCAGTAATGAACTGGCTGTCAGCAAAAGATGACAAACCTTTTGCTATTGTCAAGGTGGAGAATGCTGAGCATGTCATCACTGTTGGGAAGAGTCACCTTCTAATGGGCCAGGCAGTTTGCCTCACTCTGTTGGAGGCCCCTCCTAGCTCAGCTGGCTTGCTTTACACTGGTATTGCTGCACTGGCAGGCTGCCTGCTCCCCCTATCTGAAAGTATTTTACATTCCATTCACGTTTTGCTTCCAAATTTATTTTTACATTTCTAAAACTTGGATGCTAAATATGTCTATTTATGTGCTAAATTCATTTTATGTGCATTTAAGCTTTTCTGTTAGTCCAATAACTCCTCCAGCCCTCTTTTTATTCATTTTCAACCAACCAGATAGAAGACAGACAGATACCAGTGATAGAGTTTTAGTTACATAAATTATCCTTGTTTGCAGATGACATGATCTTATATATAGAAAGCTCCAAAGATTCCACTAAAAAAAATGAGTTAAAACTAATCAACAAATTCAACCAAGTTGCAAGATATAAAATCAACATATAAAATCAGTGACATTTCTATACACTAATAGCTATCTAAGAAAGAAATCAAGAAAACTACCGGCCGGGCGTGGTGGCTCAAGCCTGTAATCCCAGCACTTTGGGATGATGAGACGGGCGGTTCACGAGGTCAGGAGATCGAGACTATCCTGGCTAACACGATGAAACCCCATCTCTACTAAAAAAATACAAAAAAACTAGCTGGGCCTGGTGGCGGGTGCCTGTAGTCCCAGCTACTTGGGAGGCTGAGGC
>NW_016813202.1:1813451-1815727 GCF_001698545.2 Rhinopithecus bieti
AAAAAAAAAAAAAAAAAAAAAAAAAAGAAAACTACCCCATTTACAGTAGACTTGTCCTTTTCACTTTAACAACCTATCTTGACTTTTGATGTCAGTACATGTAAATGGAACTCACTCTTTTTTTTCTTTATTTCTTTTTTTATTTCAGGATCAACCAGGTATGGAACTCACTCTTTTAATGACTTACAATTACAGTGTCTGCAATATGTACCACTCCCTTACTGATGAAAATTTGGGTTGTTCTGTCAAAATGTATTGCATTATATTTAACTCCCTTTACTTTATTTATTTATTAATTTTTGTTGCTGTTGAGATGAGTTCTGCTTTTGTCACCATGCCTGGCTGATTTTGTATTTTTAGTAGAGTTGGGGTTTCATCATATAGGCCAGGCTGGTCTTGAACTCCTGACCTCAGGTGATCCACCTGCCTCAGCCTCCCAAAGTGCTGGGATTACAGGTGTGAGCCACCGTGCCCAGCCTTAACTCTCTTTAACTTACGAAAGTGTCCAGAATTGAGAATGAGGATAGTAATGCCAGAATTTGAGTTTCCCCCAGCCAGAGCAAGAACCTGTCACAGTAGAGCAGGAGTCACCCTGTGGCCTGTGGCAGTTGGATTGGGAGCTCTGGTAAGGGACATACGTGTTTGGCTTTGACAGCTTTGGTGACTAGTCTGGCACAAGAGGCCTGGAGAGAAGCCATGGTACTTGGTTTGGAACTTCCAGCAGTCAGGTTGAGTAGCTGCAACATTGGAACAAAATGACAAAACTGGTCATATTTATTTTCATAACCCTGAAATACTGGCACTAATGCTGATATTACTAGCAGTATTTTATGAGAAGATACCATCAGCATGGTGCCATCATTTTCTGCGCTTTGTTCTGAGCAAATAATGAACCTGAGAGACAGCCAGACCAAGGACTGTTGTTCTTCTGCCCTGCCAGCCTAAATCTCTCTAAAAAGGATGAATTGGTGAAGAAGTTAAAATAAATTATCTTAGGAGAGAACAGTCTATTTTTAAGAAAATGAATTTGGTGCTCTCAGGAAATAAGAGAAGAAAAACCACTAATCTGGACATTTCTTCGTCTTTTCTTCCCCTCTTCTCCCTAATACTTCTATCCTTCTACATTTTCCTTAAGGCCCTTTCCTCACCCACTACCCCCACAACAATCAAATTCCATCTGAGGTTTCTGGAAATTGATTAGGCTAAAACTGACTCTAAGGAAAATAGAAATACTACAAATAAAAAAAGAGGCCGGGCATAGTGGCTCGCACCTATAATCCCAGCACTTTGGGAGGCTGAGATGGGCAGATCACCTGAGGTCAGGAGTTCAAAACCACCCTGGAAAACGTGGCAAAACCCCATCTCTACTGAAAATACAAAAGTTATCCAGGCGTGGTGGCACACCCCTGTAACCCCAGCTACTCAGGAAGCTGAGGCAGGAGAATCCCTTGAACCCGGAAACAGAGGTTGCAGTGAGCCGAGATCATGTCACCGCACTCCAGCCTGGGTGACAGAGCAGGACTCCGTCTCAAAAAAAAAAAAAATGAATGCTCAGTGATATGGTTTGGATATGGTTTGGAGATCTGTGCCTTCTGAATCTTATGTTGAAATGTGATCCCCAGTGTTGGAGGTGGGACTTAGGCAGATTCTTCTTGAGTGGCTTGGTGGCATCCCCCTGGTAATGAGTGGGTTCTTGCTCTGTTAGTTCACCTGAGACCTGATTGTTTAAAAGAGCCTGGAACCTCCCTCCCTGTCTTCCTCTCCCAGCATTTAATATGCCTGCTCTCCCTTCACCTTCCACCATGATTGGAAGCTTTTGGAGGCCTCACCAGAAGCAGATGCTGCCACCCTTCTTCCTATACAGTCTGCAAAACTGTGAGCCAAAATAAACCTCTTTTCTTTTTTTTTTTTTTTGAGACAGAGTCTTGCTCTGTCGCCCAGGCTGGAGTGCAGTGGCTGGATCTCAGCTCACTGCAAGCTCCGCCTCCCGGGTTTAAGCCATTCTCCTGCCTCAGCCTCCCGAGTAGCTGGGGCTACAGGCGCCCGCCACCTCGCCCGGCTAGTTTTTTGTATTTTTTAGTAGAGACGGGGTTTCACCGTGTTAGCCAGGATGGTCTCGATCTCCTGACCTCGTGATCCGCCCGTCTCGGCCTCCCAAAGTGCTGGGATTACAGGCTTGAGCCACCGCGCCCGGCCACCTCTTTTCTTTATAAATCACCCAGTCTCAGGTATTCCTTTATAACAAAGAATGTGGATTAACACACTCAGTCTTACTA
>NW_016813202.1:1815812-1849901 GCF_001698545.2 Rhinopithecus bieti
CTCGATCTCCTGACCTCGTGATCCGCCCGTCTCGGCCTCCCAAAGTGCTGGGATTACAGGCTTGAGCCACCGCGCCCGGCCACCTCTTTTCTTTATAAATCACCCAGTCTCAGGTATTCCTTTATAACAAAGAAAATGGATTAACACACTCAGTCTTACTAGTCATTTAGGAAACTGGAATTAATGCCAGATAACATTTTGAACAAGTTTTAAAAGGGAAGTGGTGTAGTCAGAATGCTTTCTATTTAAAAGCAGCTTTATTTGATATGAAATTTAAATGTGGTATATAGCTCTCTGAATATATATCATAATGCACATAATTCAGAGTTTAGATTTTTAAATACCAAAATAATGGCACTACATCAAGAAAAATACCAAAAGAATACTTGGTTCTTTAAAAATAGCATCATATTCTGGAATACCAGAATACCACAAGACTACATTTCAATCATTTGTTAAGTCAAGGTTGCACAGACTAACAGGCAAATTACCAGTGTGAAACACCAAGCTGACAACTGGAGGAAACCCAGGAGATGGGACTAAGTTGCCCAGGATAGTGAAAAGGGCCTGGGTTTGGAGTCAGAAGACCTGGGTTTGAAGTTCTGACTTTCACTTTCTTCCACTCACTATGGCCGTTGGATTTTGGCCAGGTTCTTCCAATCTCATTTGGCCTTATTTTCTTCAATACAATAAGCGTAGTAGTATTGCTCTGCTTCTCCCCCAGGGGTGTTGTAAGATAATATAAGTAAAATATTGATAATAAAAGCTATAAAGAAGAGATCCTAGGCTGTAAGGATAGAATTATCCTTTATTTAAGCATGTTAATGTTGGGAAAGAAACATCATTTGATTTTGCTCTCAAACACTGCATAAAGGATGCTCTGCTACCACATCTCTCTTTCTTGAATATTCCCTTACTTCTATTTAGATATAAATTGAGAGAAAATTTTGAACTACAGAATGAGAAGTGTCCTTCTTCGCTAACCACACTAACTGGTATGTTTCATGAAAATCATTTTCAATTTCTAGGCGTTGTCATCTCCATTTAGAAGGAAGTGTTCTGAATTTTAAAAAAATAGCTTGTTTTGTTTTGTTTTGTTTTGGAGATGGAGTCTTGCTCTTGTCACCCAGGCTGGAGTGTAATGGCACGATCTTGACTCACTGCAACCTCCGCCTCCCAGGTTCAAGCAATTCTCCTGCCTCAGTCTCCCATGTAGCTGGGATTACAGGCGCCCGCCACCATGCCCAGCTAAAAAATAGCTTTTTATACCAGTGTTTGAAGTTAAAGGTCTAGTTTTGTTTAATATATACATGTGGGTCCTCCTTCCATTTTTTCAAAGCAAACCTCAGACATCATCTCAATGCACCCTTTGAATGTGATGTTTGATTTGAATTGTCTTGGATTCCTGGGTATCTGTTGGCTTTACACCCTGTGGCTGGCCGGCTGATCCTAGGTCCTTACCCCTCTCCCACATCCCCACCTCCTGTCCCTTCCCTTCATCTTGAAGTTTCACTGGGCATAGAAGCCTTGTATGATTTGTTTGCTTGGAAAGGGAAGCGGGCTATTTTCTAGCTGTCACCCTGCCTCATTCTTGTTTGCTCCTGCCTTGTTTTGCCCTCTTGCTCCATCTTTGAGCTGTGGCTCCAGGAGTGCCTCTACCCCTTGCTGGTGTTTATCTTCCCTGAGCTGGATTCTTACCCTCTTGAAGGGACAGTGGCTTGGACTTGACCTTCTAAGCTTTCCTGACTTTTGCTTCTTCAGGCCGGTCACAACCTAGTTCCAGGCCCTCAAATCCCAGCTCCTGGTGCCACTGGTTTACCACTGCCTCAGTAAAGAGGAGAAGAGGACATGTGAATATGTCACTGCTTTCTCCCACACTGGGTCATCGCTTCTCTTTCACTGGCTCCTTGACATGTCCTCTGATGGCATGCTTCCGGGCAGAATCACTCAGTCCAAAACTTCATGTCAAAGTCATACTGTGAGCTGGGAAAAAGGCAGGAAGTATCCTTTTCTATCTGTGTTAAATGCTGCCATCCTTTTCCTTAGCCTTTGCTCTCAGTTTTCTACAGTACTTTTAGGTCAGCAGCTCTTCCTCTTGACTTGCTTTTCAGAATCCATGCAGCCTCCTTTACCCAGCAACTGTAAGGAGGAACTGAGGGAGCACAACTCCCTGGGCCTAGGGTGGGAGACAATTTGAGTGACACTGGTTGTGCAGCACTAAAACATGTCTCTCACAGATGCCCTGTCCTCTCCGTTCCTGGAATGCCCTAGACCCTCTTTCACCTGAGTGAGCGGCTTCCTGATACACTACACAGTGTTGAAGGGAGGAAGGACTGCTATTTCCTAACTGTCCTGCAAGGGCTGTTTTGCCTTTAGAACCAGCCATTAGCCCCAAGACATCCAATCCTTGTCTTATTTTTGAGGCTAGACCAATAAGCAAACAAAATGGCCACCAGGCCTATCCCCACTTACCACATCACATTACAGGCCCTGCCTTGCTAAGGATATTCAGCACTACTGTGGGCTTTGATGATCCAGAAGTGGCTACAGTGAAGATGGAGTGAACTGAATGCAAATTTAGGAGGCCTAAAGTGTAGCTCCATTTTTTCTTTCCCATTCAGCTAGTAATGATTCTTTTCATTCAACTCTGATAGACAGGTAGTGATTCTTTCCTAGGAAGGTGGAAGCATACACGTAAGAGTAAACTTTATTTTTATTTTTATTTATTATTTATTTTGAGACAAGGTCTCTGTTACTCAGGTTGGAGTGTAGTGGCATGATCACGGCTCACTGCAGCCTCTATCTCCCAGGCTCAAGTGATCCTCCCACCTCAGCCTCCCAAGTAGCTGACACTGTAAGCACACCACCACCCCTGCCTAATTGATTTATTTTTATTTTTTGTAGAGATAGATTCTCACTTTGTTGCCCAGACTGCTCTCGAACTCCTCAGCTCAAGCGATCCTCTTGCCTTGGCCTCCCAAAGTGCTGGGATTACAGGCATAAGCTACCATACCTGGCCCAGAATAAATTTTCTATGTGTGACTATTTTCTTTCCCCCTCTCAATTCCATGTTTAGATTCTCTTCGAATAAACTTTTCATCTTATTCTGTTATGGATTAGAGTTAGGTGTGCCTTTGAACTGAATCAGTATTCATGGGAGAAATGATTTTCTCCCCAGGCAGAGTGCTATGTGGGTTTGTTTCTGTTTTCTGAAAACACATCTGAAGCTGTTCCTACCTTATGACCTAGAGTCTCAAAATTCTAATTGGTGATGCAAAAAGCACATTATCAGTTGCCCAACCTGTTTTTAATTTTCTCTTTGCTACTGCAAGAGTGGAAGAAATGTCAGAAGAATGAATATGGGCAAAAAATTGACAGTTGCTGGGATGTGAGGTTTGTTTTTTTCTCTCTGGTTAGGCTAGTTGTGTTCAGTTGGCAAAGGGCAGCATAGAATGGAGAAGAAGGATGGGGAAAATGTTAGAAAATGTTTTGTATATAACATTTGCAAGGTAAGAACAAAGTTGTGTGAATGCCTATGTGCAAAGAAGGTGAACAATACAAATGCATATATATATATGTATATTTATATTTATTTAGACACATAAATATACACTAAACAAATATATATACATATATTGCTAAACATTTCTACATGCACTATTTAATCTTCATTGAAAACCCTAAGATGCAGGTACTAGTACGATTTTCACATTGTAGATGAGTCAACTTGCGCACAGAGAACTTAAATAACTTTCCGAAAACCATGTATGTTTGGAGCCAGAATTGTTTTCTTGTTTTGTTTTGTTTTGTTTTTGAGACAGAGTCTCAAGAAGACTGGAGTGCAGTGGCATGATCTCGGCTCGCTGCCACCTCCGCCTCCCAGGTTCAAGCAATTTTCCTGCCTCAGCCTCCTGAGTAGTTGGGACTGCAGGCACACACCACCACACCTGTCTAATTTTTGTATTTTTTAGTATAGACGGGGTTTCACCATATTAGCCAGGCTGGTCTAAAACTCCTGACTGCGTGACCCACCGGCCTCAGCCTCCCAAAGTGCTGGGATTACAGGCATGACCCACCGCGCCTGGCCCGGAGCCAGAATTTTAATCTGGAGAGGCTAATTCTAGACCTTGCATTCTTTACCACAAAGATAAGTCTGATTTAGCTCTGTGGATGGTGAGGAGTGAGAGGTCAGGGAATTTCCTTGAGGATTCAGCACCACTTGAGGTAAGTGTGGGTGGCTAGTATGATCTTCACATGAAAGTAGATCCAACTGGTCAGTCCCCTCTAGAAAAACCTATGGACGAACCAGAGACAGTCCTGGAAACCCAGATCGAAAACAAATTCTGGTTCTGACTTAAATTGGTCTGGCCATTTGAACAGAAGAGAGATTCTATCAATTGGACTGTTTTGTGGACACCATAAAATTGTCACATGGTACTGATAAGTATGAAGCATATATTTTTTTCTATTGGTCTGATTTCTGATCCAGTTTTACAAACAACCACTGGCAGTATTCCTTACCATTTTGCTCTTATCTTCACAAGAACATAAAGTAGTAAAATTAACAAACCCCTTTATTTTAACTCTTGCTTCAGCATATAATTTTCCCCATACATGGCCAGCTATCTATAAGATGCACCTAATATCAAGATCATTTGTTTCACGTTGTAAAAATCTTTCATTTTTGCCTTCTTCCAAATATGTATCTCTTTTTATCTACGAATAATTAAGTCAGTATGGCAGAACAATAATATTTCCAGGCAATGAACAGAAATGCAGAAGTGGAATTGACTAGCCAAACACTGCATCTGAGTCATTATACCACAAATAAATTATGTGCATGCATGAGCAATACATAAACTTATTTGTTCAATTTGTTCTGACATCATAAGACATTTTAAGGAAATGTTAGAGACTTTTAGCTCATTTCTATTCATTGAAAAATTTTATTTAGCCACCTGTGCCTCTGTACTTTCTTCCAGTCTATGGCCTTTTTTTGTAGAAAAAAAAAAGTTCTAAAAGTAGGTATGCCATTCCTTTTAAAATCAAATCCTTCTTCAAAGAAGTTGCCGTAATAGAAATAGTAAGTAGTACAAATGGTATAGCTGTAAATTAAAGTTTATTCTGACTTAGATACCACATGCAATCATCTATTATTTAATAATAGCAAAATGGGGACTGGGACTGGTTATATAAACATGAATCCTTTTTGTTGATCCCTTTCATCTCTACCTATCTGTATTTCTAAATCTTGTAGACCCTGTATGCATTGTTTTTGTTTTCCTATTTTAATGTCATGTGAGTTTCCTATAAAAATTGCAGATTTGCTTTCATTCAGCTTAAGACAAATCTTTCTTTCTGAATCCTATGCAGATGATTGCCTGTAACTGGCAAGAAGAGGCATATATTTGTTAGAACTGGAACGTTTCCAGTGCCCACATGGTGCTTGTACTGACTTCCATCATCGCACCTGTAACATGTGGTTGTCCATATCTGATTTTATCTTTGTTTCCTTTCTCAGGCAGTAAGTACCTGAAGGGCAGAGTTCATCTTTTTTGTTGTTTTTTTCCTGTGTATTTCTAGTTTTTTACGCACTATTTGTTGAGAAAATTAATGTCCCATCCCATTCCTTACCTAGTTATTTATACATTGAGTAAAAAACTGATGTCTCTAAGAAAAATATAAATGTAAGCAACTCATAAATAGGTAAGGTAACATTTTTGGGCATCCACAGTATAATACTACTGATAGTTAAAGGAGGTATAAAGAAAACACTAGACATGGTTCCTTTGTTTAAGGTACCTCTAGAATAATGAAAAGAGAGGGCTCAAAAGCACGTGTGTACACAATGTATGAGTATCTATTTACCAAAATAACTACAGCCATCCTGTACAAAAACATAAGCCATACAAATGCAGTCTATTTCACAATTAAGTAGGCAATATTTGTATCATGTGTTATTCCTGAAATATTTTGAATCCCAACTAGATTTTCTACTGCTACCTAGCAAACTTCTAGCCATTTTACCCCAACTATCCAGCAGTTATATGTTTAGTAGATGAAACATGTCTTCGGTGTTAACCTATAACATAATTCAGAAGGTGTATCCATTATAAAATATAATGTATATTTTTAGGGTCAAATAAAAATAATGTGTGGAATATCAGATTCTCTGTACCCTACTTACCAGGATAACTTGGCTAATTGTAATCTGACCTGAATTCGAAGCTTTTCCTTCCTTACCATTGCTCCCGAGAGCTTTTAAAATTTTCTGCTCTGTTCTTTCTGTGTTTTCTTTTTGAGCTCTTTCCTCGACACACGCACACACACACACACACACACACACACACACACACACACTTCACTTACTTTCCCACTCCATTCTCTCACCTAATTTACTGTGCTTTATTTCTTTTCAGCCTTTTGAAGTATCGGATAGTCTGACAAACTAATCCTTCTGTATGTGTTCACAGGACAGGGACGAAGGTTCTATGTAAAGGCATATGTCAATTTCAACACTTAGGCATTCAGAAACAATGTTTTCACTGGATGATCCAGGAGGGTGCTATTCAGGGATAATTTTTCAGGGAGGAGTCTAGTGGAGGAACCCCTCAAATGCCACTATGGAAGATTATTTTCTTAACATATAGGTAGGGTTGAATGTCTGGATTCAGGAATGACATGATTGATACTGGAAGACTAACAGGCTGGAATAATACTGCACAGCTTTATAAATAGGAACGTCCATTTATTTGATTAATGAGGACTGTGCTCACTGCAGACACCATTCATATGCATTGTGACTGAGGCCCTCTTGTCTTGACTGTATCCTGACAGGGAGTCTGAATAGTCATTTCAACAGGTGATTTTTTTTTGCTGACAAAGAGCACATTCTCAATTATCCATGAGATGTCCATCATCAGCTTTTCTTTTGTGGTCAGGGAGGTCGAGTGAGGTCCAAATTCAGACCTCAAGGATTGCCATGTCATAGAGCCTTAGGCTTGGAACTCACTTCACAGATGGTGCAATAAAACCATAGTCCACATGGGACCACCTCTACAGCTCTTCTCCTTGAACACTAATAATCTGCCAACCAGAGAGCAGAATATAACAGCAAGGAATATTTCCTGTCAGTTTAAGTAGAGCCTAATATGCTTCTTTGATCAAGATAAGTATTAACACATCATCTTTCACAAAACGATTTGTCTGTGTACTAATATGTCATGTAGAAGTTATAGTTACATTTTTTTGTTCATCAAATTTACAGTTACCTATTACATATGTTTTTATTGTTTCATGTAGTTTTCTGAATATAACACTTAGGTTTTCATTATTACATTTCAAATCTAAAATTATTGGTTAGAATAAATGTATTGGTTTGGTGCCTATGTAAATTTCAGTCACCATATACATATTTATTTCAAGGTAAGTAAATACATGCTCCTATTAGGTATTTTAAGATTTTGCTTAGGGTGAAAGAAAAGGAGAGAAACGTCTCTAACTGGCTGGTACCATAGCAGGCACTGTATGTACCTTAATTTATTTAATCTTCCCATAAACGTAGGAGGCAGATTTTGTTCTGAGGATGTCCACAGGGAAACTGACTCTTGCAAAAGCTGAGTTATGTGCTCTGTCACACAGCCAGCAATGGAGCCACTCAGGATTTGAAGCCAGGTCCTTCCAACTCTGTTCTCTCTACTATCTGATGCTTCCTCTTTCAGTACTTTGTGGTATTCGGCATCTCCACTGTGCACGGACTTTCTGGGAACCTCTGTTCAACAATTCTTTCAATGAGATACAGGATGGCTGCCACCTCTACCCCGTTCCAAAACAAAAGCAAGAAAAAAAAAAAACCCACTCTCTGCATCTTGTGTGCCCATCACTCTTGCAGTCCCATTTCTTTCTTTCTCTTTATGGTAGAGCAGCTTGGAGGAGTCGGTATCTCTGCTTCCTCACCTCCTGTTGTCCTCCTGGGTCCCTGCAGCTTACTTCTGCCCCCACGGACACTCCACTCCTTAGTTCTCAGAACTTAAAGGACAGCTTTCTGCTCTTACATATTTGACCTTGGAAAATTACCAGTGTTAACCATTCCTTCCTTCTTGAAACCCGCTCTTTCCTCATTCCTGTGAGGAGTTGTCTCTCTGGTTCTCTTTTTGCGCAGCACCTGTCTTGTCCCCACTCATCCCCAGACTTTTTCACTACCTCTTGTTGTTTCATCTTCTCCTTGCATGTCAGAAATTTCTTAGAGTTTTCTGCCCTTTCACTTTCCCCACTTCTCTTTTTCTCATTCTATTCCATTTATTTTCTCTATGAAGTCTTGCCCTTGCCACAGTCTCAACTCACTAAATATATCTGCAGTTCCAGACTTCATTTGAAAGTACATCTCAGTGTGTGTCTCAAGACACCACATTCCCAACACACTAGCTTCCTTCCCATTGCCTTGCTCAGCCCCCCTCCCCAGCCCCCAAACAGTTGATTGCTATGTACAAGGCAATAATATAATACTTTCAGATTCCTCCTTTATTACTTCATGCATTTTGATGATTTATTTACACATCTTCACCTTCTGTGGTTGATTAGCCATGAAAAAGCTCATGTTCCATGTTTATAATGGTTTCTTCCATTTTAGCATAGTTTCTGGCCTAAAGCAGTTCAGTGAATGTTTATTGAATAAGTGACTAATACTGCAGGTAGGTCTTTACAGAATCAGTTGAATCGTTGTGGAACAAATCCGGAAGCACAGTAATAAAACTGTCCTTCACAGCTCAGTTTTCTGTGATCTATGAAGATAACCTGAATTCCTGAGATGAAAATACGGGCCACTTTTGTTGAATATTTAAGTATGTCACTGAGGAACATTGCGCAGTTATTGACAGAAGTTGGTCTCAAGATCTCATCCCAATGACAAAAGTTAAATAAGCTTAGCTTTGACCACGATGACTCCATACCAAAGCCCACCAGAACACAGTAGAACATTCTAACTCAGGTCCATCAGTTCAGCTCCAGTGCTCAAGCATGCTGACCACAGAAACCGAGGGTTAGGACAAATGTGATTCATTCCCCAAGTTCCATTGTCATTTTGTTTATTCGTTTGTTTTGTTTTGTTTTTGGCTTATCGTGATTTTACTAATAAATGGAGTAAAGGCATTGCAGAAGCCTTCACTCCAGCTTTGCTGTCCATGACACCTGCCTTTTCTCTTCTCAACCCTGGATTCATGTTATAACTATCCCCAGTAGATTTGACTCAGTCTGTGTGGCATCACTCTGTTAAGTCAGAAAGCTCTTAGGCCTTAGGAGTAGCCTTTCAAGATTTGTATTTCTTTACAACCCCATTTCTCAAACAGAAGTATGACTATTACAGAGATGTGTTTTTAGTCTTTGTTTTTTCTTTTTTTTTTTTTTTTTGTTTGAGATGGAGTTTCACTCTTGTTGCCCAGGCTGGAGTGGAATGGCATGATCTCGGCTCACTGCAACCTTCTCTTCCTGGATTCAAGCGATTCTCCTGTCTCAGCCCACTGAGTAGCTGGGATTATAGGTGCCTGCCATGACGCCCGGCTAATTTTTGTATTTTTAGTGGAGACAGGGTTTCACCATGTTGGTCAGGCTGATCTCAAACTCCTGACCTCAGGTGATCCACTCACCTCAGCCTCCCATAGTGCTGGGATTACAGGCATGAGCCACCATGCCTGCCTTTCTTAGTCTTTTATAAGATATAATTAAGTGGGTATTTCTCCCTATAGTCAATCCATCAATAAGCATTGATTAAGCTCTTAGAGTAAGCAAGGCATTACATTAACATAGTGGGTAATCAAATGAAGAAAAAATGTGGTGGTTGTTTTTTAGAATGTCTGCATGTTGACTCATTTAGAATTTGATCACATGTTATGTAATAATCTAAGTCCTAACCACCTAAAGCTGTCTGTACATCATAATCCCCTTGATATCTTTAAAATAATAAACATGCATTAGCACCACACCAGACACAGCTGAATCAGCATTTTTAGGGGATTGGGCCAGAAAATATGTATTGTGTTTTTTAAAAACCCAATTCTCAGCTGGTTCTAATGCAGCCAATGGAATCACTGGTTCAGATTTTATCTAGGTAAAATCCTGTTGAGATAGTTGGATATGGCAAAACCAAAAGAACCATGTTAATTTATGTCTACATTTTTAGTGACCCAATATTTAGAAATTTAGGCAAATTTGTAGTTTATAATTTTGGAAAGTAAAACCTCGGAGAAAAGAAAAATGTCAGTGCGTTTATTTTATCCTAAATGCAATGTCTGTTTTTTCCTTTCATGATTTATATACAATTTACTTATACTGGAGTCATTCATGATTCAGTTTTGCTAATGAGTGCTAATAGGAAGAGCATCTGGCATAATGGAATAGAATTAGTTATAGCAATCATGAAGTTAAAATCAAACGACAAATATTATCAAGTGCCTACTGTGTACCAGGCATAGCGTACAAAACAGAAAAAACATTTCTTAAGAGGAAATGAGCTATTTAAAAAGTGACACCATGGAAAAGCAATGATTTATAAGTAGTAGCGTAATATCGGAGTGATTATCATAATCCCTGTGATTCAATAAAGGGCAAATGGAATTAAGTCTGTAGTATTCACGCTAATACCATTGATTTTGGCGTTACTAATTTTATTTCTTTACTATTCATCAAAATGAACTCAAAGATCTTCTAGAGATGCATACATTTGGCAGAGTGTTCATTAGTTTTCAGTACTCAGTGCGATGGTTAATTTTAATGTCAACTTGACTGGGCTAAGGGATACCCAGATAACTAGGAAAACATTATTTCTAGGTATATCTGTGAGGGAGTTTTCTTAAGAAATTAGCATTTGAATCAGTAGACTAAGTAAAGATCACCCACGCCAATGTGAATTGACATTTTTCAATCCTTTGAGGGCTGATTTAGAACAAAAATGCAGTAGAAGGGCAATTCCCTCTCTGCTTGAACTGGGACATCAACACTCCTAGCTCATGGACCTTTGGACTCTAATTGGAACTTATACTGTTGCCCCTACTGATCTCAGGCCTTCAAGGCTGGATGGGAACTACACCAGTAGCTTTCCTGGGTCTCCAGCTTACAGATGCAGATTCTCAGCTTCCATAATTGCATGAACCAATCTGTCATAATAAATCTCTTTCTATGTATACACCTTTGGGGTTCTGTTTCTCAGGAAACCCCTGATTAATACACTTAGGAAAATAAATTTACTAAGTTCCAAGGCAGCTAAGATAATATAGAGGTGGAATAGTAAAGAATTGAAGGTCAGAATGTTGATCCATGACAATTAACCCAGGAGCAAAATTTAAAGTACTCCTTTGGCCAGAGATGAGGTATGGGGAGGGGTAGAGGAATAAGAGGAATAAATGAGTTGATTTTGGTATGAGTCATGTTGTGTGGGGGAAATGGAGTGTCTTTAAAGGAGGGTGAAAGAAAATGATATTTGGAATTCACAATGGCATTCTATACTGATGTTCTAGAATCTAGAAAGATATGGTACTCTTTGAAATCGATGGGGTAGGTGAAGGAATTGGAAAGGGGTGAGACTTTGATATTTTAAGTGTCTGAAAGCAGATTAACTTTCTACCTCTTCAGTACCAATCAACAGACAATTTTGACATTTTAATTGAGAACAATTTAGACGTTTCATAACCCTTCCTATATTTTTAAAGAGTAAATTAATTGCATGGTTAGGTCTTCAACATAGCAGCCCAAACTCCAGAAAATTCTTACGTGGTAGCAAATAAATCTAAAGGAAACTTACTCCTATAAACATAATAAAATATTTATTTTGGGGTATTTTCTAATGGTTGTGTATTTATTGTAGCCCTCCTAAGTGACTTAGTAATAACATATTCTCCTTTATTGGTAATCTATCTTTCAGAATAATTCAGGGGGATTGTATTAACAAAAAAGAATTCATCATATTATGACAAATGTTATTCATTCCCCAAATTTTTTTTTTTTTTTTTTTTTTGGTTTTTTTTGGTTTTTAATATTAAAAAAAAAAAAGGTTTTGAAATTACCCCTGTACTCTGTATGCTTATTTATGTTGAAAGGTCTGAGTTTGTTTTTTTAAACTCTTGAGGTTTTATTAGTCTCATTTTGTAAAGAGACTTCTTATTACTTCTTCAGTGGCAAGTAAACACTTGCCACTGCAATCTGTTTTTGTTTTTTTTTTTTTGAGACAGAGTCTCATGCTGTGGCCCAGGCTGGAGTGCAATGGCGAGATCTCGGCTCGCTGCAACCTCTGCCTCCTGGGTTCAAGCGATTCTCACGTCCCAGCCTTCTGAGTAGCTAGGATTACAGGGTTATGTTTGCCATCACACCTGGATATTTTTGTATTTTTAGTGGAGATGGGGTTTCACCATGTTGGTCAGACTGGTCTGGAACCCCTGACCTCAAGTTATCCGCCCACCTTGGCCTCCCAAAGTGCTAGAATTATAGGTGTGAACCACCAGACCCAGTCCGGCCACTGAAATTTGGATTTGCAAGTACACTTTGTTTTATTTTGGTTGTACTTTATAAAAATGGGTCAGCTTTGAGAGAAGCTGACACAGTCATTCATGAAAGGAAGCTTATTCAGACACAATCATTCATGAAAAGAAACTGGAAACTTAGAATAAAATTTGGAAAAAATCTGTGGGTTTTGGTGTAGTGGCTGGCATCTGTAATCCCAGCACTTTTGGATGCAGAGGCAGCAGGATTGCTTGAGGCCAAGAGTTCAAGACCAGACTGGGGGCAATATAGTGAGACCTTGTCTCCAAAATAAATAAATAAATAAATATCCAGATAATGTTTAGGGCAATTAAACTACTCTGTATGACACTGTAATGGTGGATACATGTTCTCACATTCGTGCAAACCCATAGAATGTACAACACCAAGAGTGAACCCTAATGTATGCTGTGGACTCTGGGTGATAATAATGTGTCAACACAAGTTCAATACTTATAACAAATATACACTCTGGTGGGGGATTCTTTATGCTAATGGGGGCTATGCATGTGTAGGGGTAGGAGTAAATGGAAAAATCTCTGTACTTTCTCTGCTCTATTTTGCTGTGAACCTAAAACTGCTCTGAAAAATAAAGTCTATTGCAATGTGTGTGTGTGTGTGTGTGTGTGTGTGTGTGTGTATGGAATCATCCATCCATATAAACCTTATCCCCAAAATATTATGTTAATTTATAAAAATGCATGTAATACAAAAGAATATAATAAATTACTTGTGCAATCTGGGCCAGAGGAATATCTGTGCAAGAATATAAAACATAGTCATGTTCTAAAAGCGTTGCTGAGGGGAAGACATAAATTTGGATCTGCATTTTCTAAGTTTTCAGAGAAAAGAGGAAACAACATCCAGTTATAGTAAATACGGTGTCCACAAGATCAAAGCAGATTAGTTCTCTAGACGAAGCACAACATTTCTTAACCCTGAGACCTAAGGGAGGATTTTTGAGTTTTTGTGAAGACTGAGTTGTCCAGTTGTGGTGGCTCGTGTCTGTAATCCCAGCACTTTGGGAGACCAAGGCAGCAGGATCGCTTGATGACAGGCGTTTGAGACCACCCTCAGCAACATAGTGAGATTCTGCTTCTACAAAATAAAAAAATTACCTTGTCATGCTAGCCCATCCCCTTAGTCCCAGGCTTGGGAGCTGAGGCACAAGGATTATTTGAGCCCAGCAGGCTGCAGTGAGCTGTGATGGTGCCACTGCACCCCAGGCTGGGCAACAAAGTGAGACCTTGTTTCAAAAATAATAATAATAATTTTTAAAAAGATTCTGAGTGATTTAGGGATGATGTAATCAGCATTGTATCCTTGTATTAAGTACAACAGCAGGTTCCGTTTGGCTGTTCATTACAATGTCCTTCGATTTAGGTTCAACAAAGCTGAAGTAAAATTTAGTAAATGCAGTTCAATGAGTTACCAAAATAAGCTAATCCAAGTATTCAGCTTTCAAACAGAATAATATGATTTAAGAGATAAACCACACTGAATTGCCTTTCCCAGATGTTGAATTGTCCTATTAAGGAATGAAATGAGAAAAATTAAGTTATAATAGAAAGCTACATAGAAGAATAACATAAGAAATAGCCTCCTGTAGCTTTCAGTGAGCTGAGATCCGGCCACTGCACTCCAGCCTGGGCGGCAGAGCGAGACTCCGTCTCAAAAAAAAAAAAAGAAAAAGAAATAGCCTCCTGTATGCTGTACAAAATTATAGCTTTGGTTTCATCCTTCTGTCACTAGAATAATATATAACTCCCTGAAAGAAAGCAAAAGCCATTGAGAAGATAATGGGTTAGGATGTTCTCCATAATATGGAGCTCAGCACAGGCATCAAACTCCAAAGACCCAATATTGTACTTTTTTTCTATGTGTTGTTAACACTTGGTAATCAATTTGGCTGCTGATAAAGAGCTTTTGAAGAGGTGACTGGTAGGCATATTCAGTTTCTGCTTAGCCTAGGCAAGAGGGAATAGACAGGGGAACTGAAGAGGTTGGGAGTTCTGTAGCCCTCGTTACAGGTGGTGGATGTGTTGCTGAATTAAAAGACTGTCGACTGGGCGCAGTGGGTCATGCCTGTAATCCCAGCGCTTTGGGTGGCTGAGGCAGGTGGATCAGCTGAGGTCGGGAGTTCAAGACCAGCCTGGCCAATGTGGTGAAACCCCATCTCCACTAAAAATACAAAATTAGCTGGGCATGGCGATAGGTGCCTGTAATCCCAGCTACTCGGGAGTCTGAGGCAGGAGAATCACTTGAACCTGGGAGGCGGAGGTTGCAGTGAGCCAAGATCATGCCATTTGCACTCCAGCCTGGGCAAAAAGAGTAAAACTCCATCTCAAAAAAAAAAAAAAAAAAAGACGGTCATTAGTAACTCAGATTGCTCTCTGTTCTTCCCTCTCCACTGTCTTTACTCATCACAAAAATACAGTGTAAATGGGCTAACTAGTGACACACAAATAATTTCATTTCCCATTTCTTCAACTGTATTGCAGTGGTTATAGGACAAAAGTCATGAGACAGGACAGCTCTAAATGAGCAGCCACACCATGCCACGTACAAGAAAAAGACACATGAGATCAGCACATCACTTTGTGATTTTTAAGACACTGAAGTAAACAGGGCAGGTAACACTCCTATTTCCAGATAAGAAAACTGAGGATCAGGAAGATTAAGTAACTTCTTTGCTGTCACACAGCTTGTGAGTCAGAACAGGCTGGACAATGAACGGTGATGTCCTAATTCCAAGCCTGGTGATGTTCCCACTAAATCATGTATATCAAGCTGCCATTCTGCTGATACTTACAGGTGCCTACTCTGTGTAGGCACTGTTCTAGACCTTGGGGACATAGCGCATGATCTAACTAGAGTTCCTGCTCTCAGAGAGCTTGTCTTCTAGGGAGGAGTAACAGATAATAAGAAAAATAAGCAAACCATGTTATGAACTGGTGCTAAGTACTATAAGGGACAAGTAAGAAGGACGGAAAGCTTATGGGTGCATGTGGAGAGGCAGGTGTGGAAGGTGCCATTTCAAATAGAGATGGTCACGTAAGGATTCTCTTATAAGGTGACATTTGAACAGAGATCTAAAGGAAGTGGAGAAGTGCCCTGGGGGAAAATGTTCTTGTTTTATACCAGATATGCTGGCCGAAGTATATAACTACCTTTTCTGATACGTGGCTTATATTGAAAGTACATGCTTTGTCCTATATATTTTAGACTTTTTTGGTCTCATGTAAAAATTATCATTGGTGATTATTATCACATTGGTAATTATTATGAACTGTTTCCAGTTTGGTGGGAGTAAAATCTGGTAGACTAAATAATCTGGTAGACTAAATCTGATTATGTCATCCTAACATATAATAAGACATGGCACCAAATGCTGAGGCCACACACAGACAGGTGGGTGGGCTTGGCCTCAAAATTGGGCTGAATTAAATAGCAGATGGGGTTTCAGGATATTATAGAATAAAGATAGCCAGGGTTTTATGGCCAATATTGAATCTTCTGCTAGATTTAATTCAGTAACTCAGTTTCACCAGATTTCTAAAAGTATACAATTTCCCTGCATTCAAAAGGTTTATAATGTAGTTTCGCTAAAAACAAACAAAAGAACAAAGCAAAGCACTCAAACATATAAATAAATTAAATAACACGTGGTGTATAGCCGAGGTTCATTGTCCAGCCTGTTCCAACTCACAAGCTGTGGGACAGCAGATAAGTTACTTAATCTTCACTGGGAATTAGGAGACCCTTGGCCACTCTGCTCAAGCACTCAGGGTCTAGTTAATATTTCTTCCTTATTTCGCCCCAGTATTTAAAAAAAATTCCTTATTCTGTAATCTTGAATTTCTGTGTTACACAGAGCTACCCAGTGATGATATGCACCTCCTTTGGTCTCAAAATATTTTACCCTCTCCTTCACGCTCCTCCTAGTTCAGTACTTCTTAACCCTGGCGGTAAGTGAGGAGCCCTCACCTGGAGAGATTGAAACAGTAACAAAAAAATGATGCCTACACCTCATCCCTGAGATTGAAATGTAACTCTAATCCCTGGCCCCCATTAGTTTTTTCCTGCTGCTATTAAAAATTAACACAATCTTAGTGGCTTAACACAACACGAACTTACTATCCTAGAATTCTCGAGGCCAGAAGTCCGAAATAAGTGTCTCGGGGCTAAACTCAAGGTGTGGGCCAGACTGTGTTCCTGCTGGAGGCTCCAGGGAGAATCTGTTTTCTTGCTTTTCCAGCTTTAGAGGAAGCCTACATTCCTGTGTGGTTTCTTCTAGCTTCAAAGCACCTCACTGCAACCCTTCCTTCTGTCACCAAATCTCTATTTGACTTTAACTCTCTCTCCTCCTTCTTACACTTTTGGGATTGCCTTGGGCTCACCTGACTAATCCAGGATGATCTCCCCACCTCAAAATCCTTAATTTAATCACATCTGCAAAGCCCCCTTTTCCATGTAAGGTAACACATGCACATATTCTGGGGATTAGATGGGGACATATTTGGGAGAAATTATTCTGTGCATCCCCTCACCCCCTCCCCGCCAACACACAGGAAATGTGATTTTGTGAAATTTCCCCTCGTGATTGCAGTGTTCAGCTATTTGAGGATCGTTGCCTTAGTTGATATGCAGAATCTATACAATTCTTATGTTTTTCTTATCTATTGATGCAAGAGGACATAATACTAACAACAACATTAAGCATAATGATAATGGCAAGCATGTGACTAGTGCTTCCTATGGGTCGGGCACCGAGCATTTTTTATTTATTAACTCATTTAATCTTCACAACGACTCTGTATACTAAGTACCACTCCAATGCCAAGAGGAATGAAACGTCACATGACATTTTTTGCCTGGCCCCAAACCAGTCCAGTTTAGGACATCACCAAGTCACTCTTTGGCAGCCTTCATCCTCCTCTCATAGCTCATTATTTAGAAATAAAACACAAAATTAATAAGAGAAACTAGTCTATTGTTTTAAAGGTACAACATGCAGTAATTCTAAACATCAGGTCATGAGAGCCGTTTTGTTCTATTTTTAATGCTGTAACGTAGTTTTGAGGGTTTTTAAAAAACTTTCATTGGTAAATATAGCATAGCTACAGATAATTGGAACAAAACATAGATGCAAAGCTTAATTTATCATCACCAAGGGAACATCACTGTAGCCATCAGCAAGTCAAGAAATAGAATGTTCCCAGTGGCCAGGAGGCCTCTTCTATGCCCCTTGTTTATCAGTCAGTTTCCATCAGAGGAAACAGTGAGGGCTGCTACAGAATGTGGGATTTCTTATGAGGGTTTCACCTTACACAATCGTGGTGGCTTGGTGAACAGTTTATATACAGTTGTTGCTTCTGGGTCTTATGCTGGCTCTGAAATGAGCAGGGCAGGCAATCTGGCCCAGAAGTTGGAAAAGCTAAAGAAGAAGGCCTGGGGTAGTTGTAAGAGCCCATTCCCAGGTGATTCAGGAAATCGGGGACAACATCCACTAAATGCAACAGTACTTTGCACCTGCCTTTTGTGCACAAAAACATACAGCTGCTATTTCACTTCTGCCTTCTGTATTATACTCAGGTTCAGGTAGCCTATGCTAACTTAGAATTACATGGAAGAAAATTCTGGATAAAGTAGTTAGTTACAGCTAAGCTAAGTTGACACAGTACAAATCTACCATACCACCTCCCAATAACTGCACTTTCCTTATGCTGAAAAAAGATAACTACTATCCCAATTCTTATTTATTATTATTATTTTTTGAGACAGCGTTTCACTCTTGTCGCCCAGGCTGGAGTGCAATGGTGCAATCTCGGCTCACTGCAACTTCCGCCTCCCAGATTCAAGTGATTCTGCTGCCCCAGCCTGGGATTAAAGGCACCTGACACCACGTCTGGCTAATTTTTGTGTTTTTAGTAGCAATGGGGTTTTCACCACATTGGTGAAACGGGTGATCCACGCACCTCAGCCTCCCAAGGTACTGGGATTACAGGCGTGAGCCACTGCGCCCGGCCTTATCCCAATTCTTATGGAAACCACTTCCTTGTGGTTTCTTCCATCTCTCTCTCTTTCCTTCCTTCCTTCCTTCCTTCCTTCCTTCCTTCCTTCCTTCCTTCCTTCCTTCCTTCCTTCCCTTCATTCCTTCCTTTCTCTCTCTCTTTCTTTCTCTCTCCCCCTCCCTCTCTCTCTCTTTTCTTTTCTTTCTTCCTTCCTTCTTTTCTTTTCTTTCTTTCACAATGCATAATTATTTATTCCTAAACACTTTAGTTTAGTTTTCTATTTTTTAAAAAATTTAAGTGGAATCCTTTAGCTTGGGTTAATTTGTGTCTGCCTTCTGTTCAACACTGTATTTTGAGATTTACCCGTTTTATGCATAATTAATTTATTCATTTTTATTGTATTCTGTAATATGAATATACCAAGAGTTATGTAGCCATTCCACAACTGGTGGACGTTGAGATTGTTTCCAGTTCTGAGCTATTGTGAATAATGTAGCTAGAAACATTCTCTTACATGTCTCTTGGTACACATGTGCACATATTTCTGTTAGATATACACCTAGGAGTGGAACTGCTGAGTCGCAGAATGTTTGTTTGACAATGTTAGTAGATAATATCAAATTGTTTCCCAAAATGCCTCAACCAATTTACAGGTCTGCCAGAAGTACACAAGAATTGCTGTTGTTGCACGTCCTTGCTGACATTTGGTATTGTTTGTCCTTTTAAATAATTCTGAGGGTTTTGTAGTAGTATAGTGTGTGTGTGTGTGTGTGTGTGTACTTATTTTTTTAACAGACTTTGGTTTTTAGAACAATTTTAGTGCATAGCCTTTCCCAATATCAGCATCTTCTACCAGAGTGATACATTTGTTCCAAGTGATGAACCTACACTGACGCGTCTTTATTATCCAAAGTCCATAGTCTCTTTGTTGAGGTTTACACTTGGTGTTGTACATTCTGAATTTGGACATGTATGAAATATTTGTATTCACCATTGTAGCGCGATGCAGAGTAGTTTCACTGCCTAAAAATCTGTGCTTCAGCTATTCATCACTCCCTCACTCCCTAACTTCTGGCTACCATTGATCTTTTGACTGTTTCCATACTTTTGCCTTTTCCAGAATGCCAAAGAGTTGGAATCATACAGTGTGCAGCCTTTTCAGAGTGGCTTCTTTCACTTACTTATATGCATTTACATTTCCTCCTATCTTTTTATGGCTTGATAGTTCCTTGCTTTTTAGTGCAGAATAATATTTCATTGTCTGGTTGTACTGGTTTATCTGTTCACCTACTGAAGGACATTTTCATTGCTTCCAAATTATGGCAGTTATGGATAAAGCTGCTATAAACATCAGCATGCAAGTTTTTGTGTGAGCATAATTTTTCAGCTCTTTTAGGTAAATAACAAGAAGTGTAATTGTTGTATCATGTGGTAAGAGCATATTTAGTTTTTTAAAAAACTGCCAAATCGTCTTCCAAAGTGGTTGTACCATTTTACGTTCCCAGCAGCAATGAATCAGAGTTCTTGTTGCTTTACATCCCCACCAGCATTTGGTGGTATCAGTGTTCTGGATTTTGGTCCTTCCAATACATGTATAATGCTATCTTGTTGTTTTAATTAGTATTTCATTGATGATATACGATGTTGAGTATCTTTTCATTTGCTCGTTTGCCAACTGTATATTTTCCTTGATGAGATGTCTGTTAAAGTCTTTGGCTCATTTTAAAATTGAGTTGTTTGTTTTCTTCCCATTGGGTTTTTTGTTTGTCTGTTTTGAGACGGAGTCTAACTCTGTCACCCTGGCTGGAATGCAGTGGTGCCATCTCAGCTCACTGCCACTGCAACCTCTGCCTCCCAGGTTCAAGTGATTCTCCTGCCTCAGCCTCCCAAGTAGCTGGGACTACAGGGACGCACCACCATGCCTGGCTAATTTTTGTACTTTTAGGAGAGATGGGGTTTCACCATGTTGAACAGACTGGATTTGAACACCTGACCTCAGGCGAGCTGCCCACCTTGGCCTCCCAAAGTGCTGAGATTACAGGTGTGAGCCACCATGCCCAGCACACTGTAGAATGTTATTATTTATATTTATTTATTTTGAGGCAGAGTCTTGCTTGGTTACCCAAGCTGGAGTGTAGCAGTGCAATCTTGGCTCACTGTCACTGCAGCCTGTGTCTTCCAGATTCAAGCAGTTCTCCTGCCTCAGCCTGCCGAGTAGCTGGGACTACAGGCATGTGTCACCATAACTGGTAATTTTTGTATTTTTAGTAGAGATGGGGGTCACCATGTTGGCCAGGCTGGTCTCGAACTCCTGGCCTTAAGTGATCTATCCATCTTGGCCTCCCAAAGTGCTGGAATTATCGGCCTGAGCCACCATGACTGGCACTGTGGAGTTTTAATAGTTCTTGTTATATATTACATAAGAGTTCTTTATCAGAGGTGTCTTTTGCAAATATTTTCTCCCAGTCTCTGTCTTGTCTTTTCATTCTCTTGACAGTGTGTCTTACAGAGCAGATAATTTTAATCTTAATGAAGTGCAGTTTACAAGGTGGCTTATGCCTATAATCCTAGCACTTTGGGAGACCAAGGTGGACAGATTGCCTGAGCTCAGGAGTTTGAGACCAGGCGAAATAGACCATTGATCTACTTTTTTTTTTTTTTTTTTTTTGAGACGGAGTCTCTGTCCCTCAGGCTGGAATGCAGTGGCGCAATCTCCACTCACTGCGAGCTCCGCCTCCCGGGTTCACGCCATTCTCCTGCCTCAGCCTCCCACGTAGCTGGGACTACAGGTGCCCGCCACCGTGCCCGGCTAATTTTGTATTTTAGTAGAGATGGGGTTTCACCATGTTAGCCAGGATGGTCTCAATCTCCTGACCTTGTGATCTGCCCATCTCAGCCTCGGCCTCTCAAAGTGCTGGGATTACAGGCGTGAGCCACCGCGCCCGGCCTGATCTATTTCTTAAGTCTATTGCCAGTACCACACTGTCTTGATCACAATAGCTTTATACTAAGTCTTGATATCAGTCCCTCAACTTCATTCTTCTTCTTCAATATTGTGTTTGCTATTCTGTGTCTTTTGCTTCTCCATATTAGCTTTAGAACCAGTTTCTCAATATCCCCAGAGTAGTTTTCTGGGGTTTTGGTTGGGATTGCATTGAATTTTTAGATCAAGTTGGGAAAAACTGACATCTTGATGATATTGAATCTTCTTACCCATGAACATGGAATATTTCTCCTCTTTTTAGTTACGTGATTTCTTTCATCAGAGTTTTGGGGTTTTCCTCATATAGTTCTTCTACATATTTTGTTAGGTTTTTGCCTAAGTATCGTGTTTTTAATTTCAATTCCAGGTGTTCATTGCTGGTAAATAGGGAAGCAATGACTTTTGCATATTAATCTCGTATCCTGCAACCTTGGGTATAATTGATTATTAGTCCCAGGAGTTTGTTTTTGTTTTTGGTTGATTATTTCATCTAATATGGGTCTGATTAGCATTACCTTGATTAGTGTTAAGAAAGTTGAGCACTTTTTAATACATGTATTGGCTATTTGTATAGCCTCTTCTCTGAAGTGTCAGTTCATGGTTTTTTTTGTTGTTGTTGTTGTTTTTTTTTTTTTCCTATCCTAGTGGATTGCCTTGATTTTTCTTATTGATTTGTTGGAGTTCTTTACATATTTTAGATATAAGTCCTTTCTTAGTTACAGGTAACAAAAATGTCTGCCATTCTACAGCTTGCCTTTTTTCTTTCTTTGGTAAACAGGAATTTTAAACTGTAATATAATTCAATTTACCTATCTTTTCTTTTGTACTCAGTGGTTCAAGAGATCTTGTTGATTCTGTTTTTACCTTCTTGAAACCATCAGATCATTATGTGAAGAACTGTGGTCTTGCCTCTTTGTGTTTTTGTTTTGTGTTTGAGACAGGGTTTTGCTGACTTACTCAGGCTGGTGTGCAGTGGTGCAATCTCAGCTCACTGCAGCCTTGATACCCCAGGCCCAATGATCCTCCCATCTCAGCATCTCCAGCAGCTGGAACTATAGGCCTGTGCCACCACACCAAGGTAATTTGTGTATTTACTGTGGAGACAGAGTTTTGCTATGTTGCCTAGGCTGGTCTCAAACTTCTGAGCTCAAGCGATCCTTCCACTACAGCCTCCCCAAGTTCTGGAATTGCAGGTGCGAGCACTGTAATCTGGCCCTTTGGCTCTTTGGAGAGGAGAGATCACACAGAAAGAGAAGTCCAGTCAGCAGTCAGCATCAAACACAAGGAGGCCATCTTAGACCATTTAGACACTCACTGCAGTTGTGTGAGTGGCACCAGGTGAGATCAGAAGAAATACCCAGGTGGGGCCAGCCCAAATTGCTAACCCACAGAGTTATGAGCAAATAAATGATTGCTGTTTCAAGCCACTCAATTTTTTTGATTGTTATGCAGCAATACATGACTAGGATAGAAAGAACTTACATCTTTACAATATTGAATCTTCAAAGCCATGAACATAAATATACCTTTGCATTTAGATAGAATTCCTCAAAGTTTTCTCTAAAATGTTATATTGATTTCTTCATTAGACTTTTTTCCCTCCTCTCTTTTAATATGGAAAAAATGAAAACAGAGAATTTGAAAGAATTCCATAATGAATACCTATATTCCTACCACCTAGATTCCATAATTAATGTGGTTGTAGATATGCTCTAACACATATCCATCTATCAGCCCATCCCTCTATCCATTAGTTCATCTTATTTTTTTGATTCATTTCAAAGTAAGTTGAAGACACTAGTAATCCTATTAGCATGCATATCAATGAGAATATTAGTTTACAGTTCTTAATTTTTTGAAAAAATTCACATACAATGAGATGCAGAAATATCGTTCAATAAATTTTGAAATGCACGCCTAGCTGTATAACCCAAACATTATTAAAATGAAAAACATTACCATTCAACCCAGAAAGTTCTTTCGTACCCCTTCTAAATCTCTAAATCTCTCTGTGACATTTGCCCTCTCTCCCAGAGGCCACCATTGTTTTAATTTTGTAAACTGAATATTAGTCTTCCCTGTTGTAGAATTTTATAAACATGGAATCATACAACATGTATTCTTTCTGAAAAGTTCTTTTGACTTAACATATTCTTGAGATTGGTCTATGTTAATGCATGCATTAGCATTTTATTCCTTTTAATTGCTGAGGATTCCGTTGTCCTACCCTACCATAGTTTGTTTAGTCATTCTTCTGTTGTGGAAGCTAGGCTTTTTCCAATTTTGAGTTATTATTAATAAAACTGTTATAAAGACTCTTGTTTATTTTCTTAAAGTGTATTTTAATATTAATATGACTATATTGATTTTCTTCGGTTAGATTTTGCATCGTCTATCTTTTTTCATTCTTTTAAGATTTTGGTGTCCTTGTATGTTAGATGTGTTTATTATAAACAACATTTAGTTGGGATTTTGTGTTTTAATCCATTCTGGCAACCTTTTAAATTTGCATACTTAACCTATTAAAGGTTTCATAATTATTGATATATTTAAGGTTAAATCTACCATGTTACTATGCTTTTTCTATTTCTTGACCCATTTTTCTTCCTTTCTTTGCCGCCTTTTATATTTATCTGAAGTCATGTCTGGACTACGTGTGAATAAACTTAGGACATTTTCTTCCAGATAATAGTTCTCTAAATGAAGAAGACAAACATCTAGAGATCTGACTGGCGCATTTTTCTTTTTAATAATAATTATCTTGGTACAACACATAGCATGACCTGAAAGTGCCTCTTACTGCACATGTCCTGACAGTCATTCTGGCTCTGGAGTAAGGTGACCGGTGGGAGGAAGTGGAAAGCTAAACATTGATAAGCATATGATTTTAGACCTACCAATGCTGTTGATTTCATTTGTTTTCTTATGTGTCAGTCTGCTGATAGTAAATGAGAAACACTGGCTAAACTTCTGGCTGCTTGCTCCTTGCTTGGTATTCAGGTCACCAGAACTCCCTAAAGAATCTTCCCCATCAGTAGGATGGCCTGACACCAGAAATGACTGATAGTGTCTGCTGGTTTCTCCCTCTCATCCTGAAATAAAGAGGAGGTATCATCCAAACGTTGCCATTTTATGTGCAGCAGCCATTTCTGATTTTTTCTTCTTACTTGGGTATAGCTGGGAAGAAGGAAGAAGCCAGATTTATTTGTGGGACTAAATTTTTTTTCAAACTTCTTCTTCGTGATACCTGTGAAATAAAGAGCATGTCAGTTAGTAACTGGCATTATACCGACAAACACAGTTTTCCAGAGTCAAGTCATATTGCTAATTTACATAGAGATTTTAATCCTCCTAGAAAAAAAATGAATAGTTATTTACTTAACAATCCTATGGGACTTCAGGATAAAAGTGTGTTAAAAGTAGGAGGTGGGGCTCCTGAAGGATGCGGTGGACAAGCAGAAGCTGAAGAGCTACTTAACTGAACAGTTATCCATTCTGGGACTCAGCTGCAGTGTGGAAAGGGTTGGGTCAAAACAAAACAAGACTTGGTTAATTAATAATTAATATTGTGTATGTCCTCCCGAAGCAAGCACAATTAATAATTAATATTGTAGATTAATAACATCAGAGTCCATTGGCTCATAGGAAAATAAAACCAAGTAATTATCAGTCACAAAAATGAGGAATAAAAGGTTGGTTTTTGTTGTGTTCTACTTTGTTCTGAGACAGGGTCTTGCTCTGTCACCCAGGCTGGAGTGCAGTGGCACCATCACAGCTCACTGCAGCCTCAACCCCTGGGCTCAAGCAATCCTCCCATCTTAACCTCCCAAGTAACTGGGACCACAGACATATGTCACCACATCCAGCTAATAAAAGTTTGTTTTGCATTGATTATTTTTGGAAGAAATAGGTATAAAGTTTAAACTAATTTGGTTTAAAAATTCATATCAGTAATGTTCAACCAATATTCATAATACATGTTAATTTGATTTTATGGTCTATGATGGGGAAGAAGAAAGAAAGAAAAAAAAGGGAAGAGGAAACGTAGAGAGTTGTAAGGAAAGGGAGAGGAGCGAGCTCCTAAGGTCAAGATTCAACCACTTACAGGGCTCAGGTTAACAAACAGCAACTCGAGCATCCTAGAGGCAGCCATTCTGAGCAACTCGAGCATCCTAGAGGCAGCCATTCTGAGATGAAACAACAGGCACTTCCTGCAGGCCATACAGGACTGCCAGGACCACATGACAGGGGCTGATGGGACCAGCACACAAACACTTACAGTAGGATCCTTTAAGCTTGAGTGTTAACAGGTCACATGACTACTCCTCTTTCTCCCACAGACAAGGTAGGAGGCTTAGCTCCCTGATCAACCTGCTAAACCCCAGCAGAGGGAACTTCCCAGGCTGCACAGATCTTTCTTTTATTTTCTCTTTTTCTTTTCCTACTTGTTTTGAAAGCTAATTCATGCCTGTAGTCCCAGCTACTCAGGAGGCTGAGGCAGGAGAATGGCGTGAACCCGGGAGGCGGAGCTTGCAGTGAGCCGAGATCGCGCCACTGCACTCCAGCCTGGGTGACAGAGAGAGACTGCGTCTAAAAAAAAAAAAACCCTAATTCACTATTTCATTCAGCAAATGTTTCTGCAGTGTCTCTTATGTTCTAGACATTGGCACTGCAGCAGAGAGTAAGTTAGGCAAAGTTTCTGCCTCCATGGATCTTACATTCTAGTGGGATAAAGGCAATAAAAACGACTTTTAGGGGAACAATGATGCTATATGAAAATACTTTTGGAAAAAATGAATTTTTCTATGATATAATGTCATGTAGTGATCAGAGTTGTGAAAAAATTAAATCAGTGAGGAGACTGAAAAAGATGGGAAGGGTGGGGCTCTCTAATGTTCATTAATTGTTAATTCTCATAAGGTTATTCTGACCAGGAGAGACCTAGCAGCTCACCCATCTCTGAATTATACTGCATTGCATTTAAGTGTCCAGGCTCTGAAGTTAAGTGACTGGGTTTATCCCAGCTCTATGACTTGCTTCTTTTGGAATCTCAGATGAATCAGTTATCCTCTGTGTTTCAGTTTTCTTAATTGTAACAGGAGGATGATCATTGCAACTATCTCAAAGTGTTGTTACAAAGATGAAATGAAAGAGGGCATAGCAAGTGCACAGTATCATTCTGGGCAACATTGATTTGAAAACAAAGGTTTGCTGTTATCGTTAGAAATATTACTGAGTTACAGTTTATATATTCTTTTCACCTAAAATAAAATTGTGAGAATTTATCTGTTATTAAATACCTTTTTTTTTTTTTTTTTTGAGACAGAGTTTTGTTCTGTCACCCAGGCTGAAATGCTTTGGCATGGTCTTGGCTCACTGCAACGGCCACTTTCCAGGCTCAAGCGATCCTCTCACCTCAGCCTCCCAAGTAGCTGGGACTACAGGTGCGCACCACCACACCCGGCTAATTTTTGTATTTCTTTTTTTTGGAGAGACAAGGTCTCACTGTGTTTCCGAGACTGGTCTCAAACTCCTGGATTCAATCATTCCAACTGCCTCAGCCTCCCAAAGTGCTGGGATTACAGGCATGAGCCATTGTGCCTGGCCTATCATTAAATACTTCTGAAAAACTGTGGAGTATGTTATCACATATACCATCTTTCACTTAGCCATTTTTGCATGATTGGACATGTTGCCACAATTTTGAAAATGGGTTACGCTTTCCGAAGTTCACTTTCTTCCCTTCTCTTCCTACATTTAAACGGAAAAGGAAATATAAACTCATGTTCCGATTTGTCTTTTGTTGTACCATGATTAATATTTTATAATGTGTTGTTTAATTCTAAAGAGATGTATACATGATTTAAAGAAGTTCACATTCAGAATTAGCATTTCTATATTTAAAAATAATAAGTCAAAAGAGACTAAAATATCTGTTATTGAACCTTTTACTCAAAGGACTTCCTTCCAACTGTACTTTAAGTTCCTTAATCTATAAATGGATTCCTGGTGCCCGGAACAGTGCAGGGGACATGATGAATATTTTAAGGTATTCCATAAATATTTGTTTCATTAAAGTGAAATTTCTCCACCTAAATTTCTGGGGTTGTTTTATGCCTGCAATTTTGGAAGTGTTTTTATGAAAATAGGCATTTGGTGTCTAACTATTGGTTTTATTTCATCCCTTATTTTTCCATTTAGGCTCTTTGGAGTTCTAAAATTGTAGACAGGTAGCATAGTGGTGCTTTAATCTATCCCAGTTTCCAGATTTTGTCATCTTACTAAGTGCACAATTTTTTAACAGGGTCTTAATTTTATATTGGAAACCAATTTTGACACCCTAACTTGACTACTTCCTTTAGTAAACCTGAAGAGAGTTTTATGTGAGGATTTTTCAATTTAAGCAAATTAAGGCATCTATTTTCTATAAACAAATGAAGACATCTATTCCTTTTGTCTTTCCGGTGTGATCAACAATCTATCAGAGTGATTAAGAGAAAATAAAGGACCTGTCAGAACATCAGGTTATTAGACATCTTAAAAATGTCTTTATGTTTGGATAATTTATCATTCTTTATGATCTCTAATAAAATTAATTATAGTAGAGTCAAACTGTGGTTATTGGAGTGTAGATTAGTCTTCATGTAGATTAACTGTGAATAATTTTAATTCCATATTGTTTTCCCCTGGTACCTAAGACATATTTAGCCATCTTCTTTCTGTCACTTAGTATTTACTTAAAGAATGTACATTATATAACATCAGATGAGATAAAATTTAAGAGTGCAAATAGGCATAAAATACATGAATTATAAAACGTAATGCATATATTCACAGAGTCGTGCAGAAAAAAAATACAAATACTTTCTTTATTACCTTTTAGTTTTGGATTTTTTTTTTTCATTTCCACGTCTCTAGACAAGGTTTTGGATTATTTATACAACTGTGTTTTGTCAGTTACATAAAACAATTAAAAGTAAATGTTTTTTTTGACAGAAAATTCTTCTAATACCAAAAATTCTTACTCAAATAATTGTCAGAATTGATGATTAACAGAAATTATTCATATTCTCCTTAAGTGCACAAGCTAACAATATTATGGCAAAGTTTTCAATATTAAACAAAGCAGCTTTGAATATCGTTGTTGTTGTTATCAGTATTTATCTATTACTGAATTAGGCACAATCAATAAAGGCCAACTCCTTTTTAATTTTAATCTGACTTCATAGAAAGGAGACTTATAACAAATTACAATGTGCTATTTCTTCCTCCTAATGTTTGATCTATTTTAAAGACTGGATAAATGGCCACGGATTAAGTTAGGCCCCTGAAAGCTTCTAGAACTAGTAGAAGAGTGACAGGTTATATAGTGATAGCAGTGTAGGCTATCATGGTTTAATTGAATGAGCATGGAATTTGGAGTCAAGAGTGGATCTCAGCTTATCACTTCATTTGTATGTGATCTTTGGTAAGGCACTTGACCTTACTTTAGACTCCATTTTTTCCCCAGCTCTAAGAGAGTGTAATATTTTCTTTGTACTTACTGTGAAAATCAAATGGATCATTTATGAAATCACTGCAAACTATAAAGCACTGCATGTTCGTTATTTTTATTAATACTTCAGAGAAATTCTTGCAGCTCAGACAGAAACTGATCGATGTCATGGCTTTACTCTGTAGGTGCAACCAAATTAAGACGCAAGGATGCTTACACAGCCCTCCTCTATGTCGTGTCAAATCTCCTGGTTTCTAGAACAGCTCGGTGAATTTCAGTCATAAAGCTCTCGATAAGCTTCATTAGCTGAGGCTTATTGATCTTATTTGATTTTTCTCTCTCTCTATGTCCAGCAAATTCATGATTTTCATCTCACTGAGCTAAAACACACACATCTGGAATATTCATAAAAAGTATGAACTGAGGCTAGGATCGGTGCCTCATGCCTGTAATCCCAACACTTTGGGAGGCTGAGGTAGGTGGATCACCTGAGGTCAGGAGTTCGAGACCAGCCTGACCAACATGGAAAAACTCTGTCTCTACTAAAAAAAATACAAAATTAGCCAGACACAGTGGCACATGCCTGTAATCCCAGCTCCTTGGGAGGCTGAGGCAGAAGAATCACTTGAACCTGGGAGGTGGAGGTTGCAGTTAGCTGAGATCGTGCCATTGCACTCCAGCCTGGGCAACAAGAGTGAAACTCCGCCTCAAAAAAAAAAAAAAAAAAAAAGAAAAAACAAAAAAATTTTTGTTTTCAAAGTTTTTGAGAACTAATAACAATTTAAAAAAAAAAAAAAAAAAAAAACTGAAAGGATTTTAGGTTCAAAATGTTTCTGAAAGCAAAGACATATTTAAAAAAAAAAAAAAACAAATAGGATACACTGAAATTGGAGTTAACTGTGGAATTAGTACTAACTTACTTTTTCATGTTGAACATGACCTCCCTTCTTCTTTCCTGGAATGCCATCTGAAGAGTCCTTTTGGGCTTCTACACCAATCAGTGGAAGAAATCTCAGACTAGTGGGGCTTGATATCTGGAAGCCATAAATTAGTCAGTGAGACACGCTCAAAGTGATGACTTCTGTAATATGAATTCAGGAATTGGGATGAGGAATGAGAAGGCCCAGCTGCTTCAAAATACACCCCCCTTCTTCCCAGTTGCTCAATATTAAACCTTTATTTTATTTTATTTTTTTATTTTTATTTTTTTTTCATTTATTTATTTTTTTTGAGACAGAGTCTCGCTCTGTCGCCCGGGCTGGAGTGCAGTGGCCAGATCTCAGCTCACTGCAAGCTCCGCCTCCCGGGTTCCCGCCATTCTCCTGCCTCAGCCTCCCGAGTAGCTGGGACTACAGGCGCCCGCCACCTCGCCCAGCTAGTTTTGGTATTTTAGTAGAGATGGGGTTTCACCGTGTTAGCCAGGATGGTCTCGATCTCCTGACCTCGTGATCCGCCCATCTCAGCCTCCCAAAGTGCTGGGATTACAGGCTTGAGCCACCGCGCCCGGCCTTTTTTATTTTTAAAATAGAGACAGGGTCCCATTATGTTGCCCAGGCTAGTCTCGAATTTCTGGGCTCAAGCAATCTCCTTGCCTCTGCCTCCCAACATTCCAGGGTTACAGGTGTGAGACACTGCATTCAGTCTACCCTTTAGAAATTCACTATTAAATCTTGATAGTTCAGCCTTTAGCATCATCTGTTAGCTTATGTGTGATACCTATTACAACATGTTCTTAGGAAAGATAACATTTAAGATGTAAGTTAAGTTGAAATATTTGCTCTCTGGCTTATTATTTCTTGGGTTAATTAACTAGTTGTCTAACCAAGGTTACCTGGGGTGGAGACTTAAAGGATGAGTAGGGATTTGGAGGGAAACAAGAAATGAATGAATCCTGGGCAGGGGGGCAGCACAGGCACAGTTTCAGAGGTGTCGGAGAGACCAGTGATGCTTAAGGCATGGAAAGTAATTTCATATGGTTGGAATATAGGCAGAGTATGAGGAGAAGGTGGTGAAAAAAGAGGGTGGATCCTGGAGGTTGTATAAGCCAAGCAAAGGCATTTGGATTTTACCCTGTAGTTGATGAGCCACCAGAGTAACGTTCAAAATAACCACCATGTGGTATGGCAGAGATAAGGGACCCAGTCATTGACACACACAGCCCAAGACTTTTCTGGGACTGCACATAATACGTTTTTTGGAAGCAACGGTCCACTTGACTGTATGATTTTCTCCAACCTTGCTTGGTAGCCCAGGAACGAGATGGCAGATTCCCTACTGTTCTGTGACCCCTCTACTCCTGGAAACTCCAACTCACCCTGTATATAGGCAAAGAGGCAAAAACAATCCCTGCCTCTCTGTTTTCAGTCACAAAACCTTCCAAGGGATATCTTCGAATCTGCAAAACAAAGGGATGAATGTTTAATGAAAGGGGCACATCCTATCACTGGTAAAATACCTGGGTTCAAAGCCTGACTCTGTCACTTATTAGATGTGGTGTGATCCTAGACAAGGGCGTTCCCTGTTACCTCATTATGAGAATCAAATGAAATCATATGTAAAGTAAGGTGCTATTCAATTGTAAGGTTTAGTACCACTGTATCGTCATTCATGGTCACAATACATCAAAAAAGAAATGCACAGAAGAAGTGAATAGATAAATATTACGTAATTGAGAATGAAAAGGAATGGGCAAAATACGACTGCTGGTGAAAATCAGAGTCCTAAGGGAAAGGCATTTTAATTTAACTTTAACATTCAACCTTTGTTGTTTTACCAACCAACTGAGGTAAAAAGAGAATAAAGCAGCCGGGCGCAGTGGCTCATGCCTGGAATCCCAGCGCTTTTGGAGGCCAAGGTGGGCAGGTCATGAGGTCAAAAGATCAAGATCATCCTGACCAACATGGTGAAACCCTGTCTCTACTAAAAATACAAAAATTAGCTGGGCATGGTGGCGGGCGCCTGTAGTCCCAGCTACTTGGGAGGCTGAGGCAGCTGAATCCCTTGAACGTGGGTGGCGGAGCTTGCAATGAACTGAGATCACACCACTGCACTCCAGCCTGGGTGACAGAGTGAGACTCTGTCTCAAAAAAAAAAAAAAGAAAAGAGTAAAGCTTATAATATGTGGGGCATTCAATTATTTCATTTCAAGGGCTCTAAAATCCATTACAAAGATTTCTCCAAATTTACTTAATGTTTCAGTTACGTTACTTGAAAAATGATTTCTTATCACTAAGTTGAAAGAGAATGTTAAAAGTGAATTCCAATCTTTATTTCTGGGTTGTACTATTTTAGTCCTATTCAACAAAATTGAGTATCTGTTACAGGCTATGCGTGTATCTTTGTTCATAAAGAGCTTATGATTTAGTGGTATGGATGGGAAGTAGAGGTAATTATACAAATAATTCCTTTTTTTTTATTCTTGAGAAAGAGTTTTGCTCTTGTTGCCCAGGCTGGAGTGCAATGGTGCGACCTCGGCTCACTGCAACCTCTGCCTCCTGAGTTCAAGGGATTCTCCTTCCTCAGCCTCCCGAGTAGCTAGGATTACAGGCGGCCGCCACCATGCCCAGCTAATTTTTGTGTTTGTAGTAGAGACAGGTTTCACCATGTTGGCCAGGCTGGTCTCAAACTCCTGACCTCAAGTGATCCACCCATCTCAGCCTCCCAAAGTGTTGAGATTACAGGCATGAGCCACCGCACCCAGCTGAATAATTCTATCTTTTTTTTTTTTTTTTTTCTTTTTTTGAGGCAGAGTCTCGCTCTGTCACCCAGGCTGGAGTGCAGTGGCGGGATCTCGGCTCACTGCAAGCTCCACCTCCTGGATTCACGCCATTCTTCTGCCTCAGCCTCCCGAGTAGCTGGGACTACAGGTGCCCGCCACTACACCCGGCTAATTTTTTGTGTTTTTAGTAGAGACGGGGTTTCACCGAGTTAGCCAGGATGAGAATAATTCTATCTTAATGTAGAACACGATAATAGAACATGTTATGAGACATGAAGCAGGGAGACATGGGCCTTTGGTGAAAGTGGAACTAATGTTTATTGAGAAACTAAAATGTACCTAGTATGTATTTTCTCATTTAATTCTCACAAAAACCCTTTGAAGGATTTTCAGATGAGGAAAGAAAGAAGGAACTTATCTAAAATTAAATCTAAGTCTGTTAGACTTCACGTCTTGTGGCTTCCCTCCTTATCACCCTGTCTTCAGGGAAAAGAAGGTACCGCAGCTCCATTTGGACAGAAAGGTAAAGCTTTTGAAAATCGTTTCATTTGAAAAGAATTGAAGATTAAATATTTATTAAATATGAGGTAGATACTGTTAGAAAATAATGACATACTGAACATTCAGTAGACGCTTGTGGATCTGCTGCCTGTTTTACAAATTGGAACAACACCCCTAACTTTGAGCTTCTCCGTATGTGAAGCTCTCCCTCACCTCACTCCTGCTCATCTACCCTCAGACATAAATGACAATCCAGAATTTTGCGTTTTTAATTATCTTGCTTTTGTTTATATAATTTTACCTTATACGTGTTTCTTGCCCAAACAATATTTTATTTCGTTTTACCTGTTTTTGACTGTTACATAAATGAAATTGTTATGGATATACTTATGCAAAATTGTTCTCATTCAATGGTTGCTTCAAACCTTCATTCCTGTAGATGAGTGTTACTCTCATTCATTTATTTTCACAGGCCTATAGTATTCCAATTTATGAATATGCCATAATTTATTTGCCCATTATCCTGTTGATGAGCACTTAGGCTGCTTTCAGGGGTTTGCTATTGCAAACTGCACTTCTCTGAGCATCCTGGTACCTGTCTCCTAAGGAGAAGTTCAAGTTTCCCCAACGTATACATTTAATAGGATAGGCCTGTTTTCATCTTTACTAGATAATGCCACATTGCTTTCCACAGTGGTTCTACCAGTTTACACCACTACCATCAGCATATGAGTGTTCTGATTGTGCCGCAAAACACCAACCCTTGATCTTTTCAGACTTTTTGGTATTTGTCAGTCTGGCTCCTGTGGAGTCGTCCTCTGCCATCTTGCTCTTATTTTTTTTTTTTTTTTTT
>NW_016813202.1:1850234-1855694 GCF_001698545.2 Rhinopithecus bieti
ACCGCGCCCGGCTCAGCCCCTTATTTTAAACCATTTTGTTGAATTGTCTCTTTTTTCCTCACTGACTTTAAGAGTTCTTTCCATATCCTGTACAGTAACCTTTTTCTATTATTATTATTATTTTATTTTATTTTATTTTTTTTTTTGAGACGGAGTATCACTCTGTCACCCAGGCTGGAGTGCAGTGGTGCCATCTCAGCTCACTGCAACCTCCGCCTCCTGGGTTCAAGCGATTCTCCTGCCTCAGCCTCCTGAGTAGCTGGGGTAGGTGCACACCACCACGTCCCACTGATTTTTTGTATTTTTAGTAGAGACGGGGTTTCACTGTGTTGCTCAGGATGGTCTCAATCTCCTGACCTCATGATCCGCCCACCTTGGCCTCCCAAAATGCTGGGATTACAGGCACGAGCCACCGTGCCCAGTCCCTGTATACTAACCTTTCTGTGTGTTACAAAGATAGGGTGGACTTGGACAGATGGAAGAGGTTATAGATATGGCAAGAACATCCCAGGGGAACTAAATTGTAGGGCAGAAGGCAGAGAGGAATGCTCAGGACACAGTAGTTTGATTTGTAGAGGGTGGGGTAACTGTAGGTTAGTAATGGGAGATACATTTAGAAAGGTTCATTTGGTTTATTTTGTGGAAAACCTTGAGGAAATCAATTTTATTAATGCTAGACCTTAGCCTCAAGAATCATTTTATATCTGTTCTCTAGAAGTGTTAAAATTAGAAATAGAATGAACAATAGTGCACTTTTATCTCTTAATTCTGCACTGAAGGAAAACGTGTCTGTCTGTGGAAGGTAGAAGAACAGCTACCAAAGATGTCTACATCCTTTTCTCGTACTTCCTAACTTGTGAATATATTGCTCTACTTGGCAAAAGAGACTTTGCAGATATGATTAATGTTAAGAACCTTGAGACAAGGAGATTATGCTATATTCTCTAGGTAAGCCAAGTCTCATCACTTTAATCTTTTGTTGTTTTTTCTTTTTTCTTTTCTTTCCAGACAGGGTCTCACTCTTTCGCCCAAGCTAGAGTGAAGTGCTGGGATCATAGCGCACTGTAACCTCAAATTC
Organism: Rhinopithecus bieti; assembly: GCF_001698545.2. Classification (NCBI taxonomy): domain Eukaryota; kingdom Metazoa; phylum Chordata; class Mammalia; order Primates; family Cercopithecidae; genus Rhinopithecus; species Rhinopithecus bieti. The sequence goes on from NW_016813202.1 coordinate 1,851,313, forward strand.
CTGAGCTCAAGTGATCCTCCCACCTCAGCCTCCCAACTAGCTGGGACCACAGGTGCACTGTCACCATGCCCAGCTACTTTTGAAACACATTTTTAATAGAGACATAGTCTCACTATGTTGCCTAGACTGGTCTTGAACTCCTGGACTCAAGGGATCTTTCCACCATGACCTCCCAACATGATGGGTTTACAGGCCACTGCGCCCAGCCCACATAAATATTTAAAAGCAGAGAATTTTTCCTGCTGGGTCAGAGGGTTATGTGACCATGTAGTCAGAGAGAGGACACATTTCTGGCTTTTTTTTTTTTTTTCTTTTCTTTTTTTTTTTGAGACAGAGTCTCACTGTGTCACCCAGGCTGGAGTGCAGTGGTGTAATCTCAGCTCACTGCAACCTCCGCCTCCTGGGTTCAAGCGATTCTCATGCCTCAGCCTCCCGAGTTGCTGGGACTACAGGCGCTTGTCACCATGCCTGGCTGATTTTTTTACTTCTAGTAGAGATTTTTTACTTTTCGCCATGTTGACCAGGCTGGTCTCGAACTCCTGACCTCAGGGGATCCACGCACCTTGGACTCCCAAAGTTCTGAGATTACAGGGGTGAGCCACCATGTCGGGTCCATTTCTGGCTTTGAAGATGAAGGAAGGGAGCCACAAGCTAAGGAATATGGGCTTCTGTCTTACAGCCTCCAGAAAGAAACTCAGCTCAGGTGACGACACCTCAGTGTAGCCCCCAAGTAGAACTTTTGGCCTCCAAAATTGTAAGATAATTAATTTATATTGCTTAAGCCACTAAGTTTATGGTAATTTGTGATACCATCAATAAAAAATTAATATGTTATATTACTAGACATATTTGAATTCAGAAAACAAAAGCAAGGTTTTGTTGTTGTTGCTGTTTTTTCTTTTTTTCTTTTTTTAAGCTACCTTAGGAGAAGAAAGAGACTTGAAAAACTTGAAGTCCTGTTCCACTTCAAAGGCCTTGGGAGGTGTACGTTTGAAAAGCAAAGACATTGAGCTCATTTTTCTCCATCTGCATATAGATACAAGAATAAGTACATACCCATACTTTTTATTCTCTGCCAACTAAACAAAGATCCATTATGTCCTTCTCTGGTGCCCACATTTCTTGGTTCCTATGGCATCAGTCCCAATGACAATATCTCTGAACCCAACTCTTATTCCACTTGGTTTCCCAAATATTCCTCTAAAGAAACCACAGCAACTCCTACTCAGCCAGAACATTCCATTTATTTATTTATTTGTTTTTATATTTTTTGAGACAGGGTCTCGCTCTGTCACCCAGTATGGAGTGTAGTAGTGCAGTCTTGGCTCACTGCAACCTCCACCTCCCAGGTTCAAGTGATTCTTGTGCCTCAGCCTCTCAAGTAGCTGGGATTACAGATGCACATCACCACGCCCAGCTACTTTTTATATTTTTACTAAAGATGGGGTTTTGCCCTGGTAGCCAGGCTGGTCTCGAACTCCTGACCTCAAGTGATCTGCCCACGTCATCCTCCTAAAGTGCTGGGATTACAGGCCTGAGCCACTGTGCCCGGCCATTTCATGTATTTAAATTCACTAATAGCACTTGGGGAGTGGGAGGGGAAACTGTATATTAGGGACTAGGAAACCTCTTTTACAAGACCAGTGCTTGACTTTTGTATAGTTCGAGGAAGCTTCCCTTATAGTCAAAACTTAATTATGTATATATTTGGAAAGTCATAACTATTTTTTTTTAAACTTTTATTTAAGTTCAGTGGTACATGTGCAGGTTTGTTATTTTGGTAAACTCGTGTCATGGGGGTTTGTTACACAGATATTTCATCACCCAGGTATTAAGTCTAGTACCCATTAGTTATTTTTCCTGATCCTCTCCCTCCTCCCACCCTCCACCCTCAAGTAGGCCCCGGTGTGTGTTATTCCTCTCTATGTGTCCATGTGTTCTCATCATTTAGCTCCCACTTATGAGTGAGAACATGCAGTATTAGGTTTTCTGTTCCTGCATTAGTTTGCTAAGGATAATAGCCTCCAGGTCCATTCATGTTCCTGCAAAGGACATGATCTCATTCTTTTTTTATGGGTGCATAGTATTTCATGGTGTATGTGTACCACACTTTCTTTATCCAGTCTACCACTGATGCACACCTAGGTTGATTCCATGTCTTTGTTATTGTGAATAGTGCTGCAGTGAACATACACATGCATGTATCTTTATGGTAGAATGATTTATATTCCTTTGGGTTTATACCAAATAAAGAGATTGCTGGGTTGAATGGTATTTCTGTTTAACATTTTCAAAAGACAAGAAATACTATGTCCTGAGATGAAGTCATTCTACAGAACAAGGCCCATTTTGCTACAGATAAGCCAATATTATTTAGCAACAACAACATAACATGAGCACATGTCCTACGCTAAAGCTGTCCTGTATATACCATGCCCTTTCATGCTTCTGTATCTACCATTCACATCTGCTCCCTCTGCTTGTGATATTCTCCATTAGTCATTCTTTATTAGTTCCACAAATGTCTTTTGAGTGCCCGCTGTGTGGTGAGCACTGAGCTATGAACTGTTTTATACAAAGATGTATAAAACAAGGTCCTAGTCTTCAAGGGACTCACAGTATAGGGAAGAAGACACATATGGACAAATTGGAATCCTGTCTGAAGTACTAGGATATATGAACATTCAAGGCTAAGCAATTGCTCGAAGTAAAGCTGAGCAACTTTGCTTGGTAAACTTTGCAGCATCTTGAAGCTTGGCTTACTACACCACCTCTTCCATCTTAGCCAGCCTCTTCTCCAGTGCTCCTTACTGGCCAGCCAAAGTAGTCCTTGAACACTCTGAAGGGATCACCTGGAACCCTTCTTGATTGTTTTCAAATTGTTCCTGCTTTGATCCAAATCCTGTGTGGCTTCTGATTTTTAGCTTCAATTCCTATTTAGAACCCTTCTACCATCTTTTGAACTAGGTCATGACATTGGGTCTTTCCAGCCTTGAGTGCACTTGGGATTTCCCTAAAGGACTTTACTTTGACATCCCTCTCTGATTCTTTCCATGTGGACTCATCTTCCTTGGCTCCCTTAGTGCTGGTCTGTGAGGTGTAACCAGTCCAGGCAGGTCCAGTCCCCTGAGGGCTAGACATTTTGACATTCACCATCTAGGGCTAAGCTCCGCTGATACTGAAAACTTAGAGTCCTGAACTCTTCCATTGTGACAAAGGCCTAACCACATCTAAAACCAGGATTGAAGATTGCAAAAGCGGAAAATAGCTTCTCTCTCCCATTCTGTACTCTATCCTTCCTCCCCTATGCCTTTAAGCATGGTCAGATTACCCCCACTAAGTTTTTGCACCTTTGGTCTTCTTTGGTTAAATCCTATTTGCCCTTCTGTTACTATCTTAAGAATCAGATGTTCCCAGAAGTACTACGAATTATAGCTTTGTTTACAAACAATACATCTCCCTTCCACTGGATTACAAAATTATTGAAAAGTTCTGGGCCTCTTGCCTTGAATCCACCATCTCAAGGACAGTGCCACAGCATCTCAACAGTTTCATTCTTGTACGCTTATCTAAAGAAGAGCTAATGGTCTTACTTTTCCCGGTCAAATATCAGAGGATATTCATATTTTTGCTTCTCTGTGAACTTGCTTTCTTCTTTTATTTCAATGGGATATTCAGTAACATCACAAGGCAAAATGAAATCACTTGTCTGTGATAATTCAAAGAGCCTTCGCTGTCCAAAATAGCCACAATAATGTCCGTTGAGGGCATGCCAGAGCCTGAGGGAAGGAAAAGGAAGGAAGGAAAAAGTAACTGGAAAATTCAGTCAAAGTTATTCTGTTCATTAGATCATTTATGTAAATTTGCACTGGTCCATCAAGGATTTCTTACTTGAGTTCAACACCCTGTCTATTAAATACTGTGGAGCTAATCAAAATGTAAACTTTTTTTTTTTTTTTTTTTTTTGAGATGGAGTTTTGCTCATGTCACTCAGGCTGGAGTGCAATGGCATGATCTCGGCTCACTGCAACCTTTGCCTCCTGGGTTCAAGTGATTCTCCTGCCTCAGCCTCCCGAGAATGGCTATTATTACAATGTCAAAAAATAACAGATGCTGGTGAGGATGCAGAGAAAAGGGAACACCACCATGCCCCGCTCATTTTTTTTTTCTACTTATTAGAGACAGGTTTCACCAGGTTGGCCAGGCTGGTCTCTAACTCCTGGCCTCAAGTGATCCACCTGTCTCAGCCATCCAAAGTGCTGGGGTTACAGGTGTGAGCTACTGTCCTGGCCAGATGTCTTTTCTTTCTTTATGTAGATCCAAGTTTCTGAGCTATGTCACTTTCCTTCTCTCTAAAGAACTCCTCTTAACACTTTTTGCAA
>NW_016813202.1:1857786-1871803 GCF_001698545.2 Rhinopithecus bieti
GTGTCCTTTTTTTTTTTTTTTTTTTTTTTTTTTTGAGACGGAGTCTCACTCTGTCGCCCAGACTGGAGTGCAGTGACACGATCTTGGCTCACTACAATCTCCGCCTCCCAGGTTCAAGTGATTCTCCTGCCTCAGCCTCCCAAGTAGCTGGGATTACAGGCACGTGCCACCACGCCTGGCTAAGTTTTGTATTTTTAGTAGAGATGGTTTCACCATGTTGGTCAGGCTGGTCTCCAACTCCCGACCTCGTGATCCACCCACCTTGGCCTCCCAAAGTGCTGGGATTACAAGCGTGAGCCGCCGCGCCCAGTCCAGATGTCCTTTCTTACAGAGGAAGTAAATCGAACCTTTTGCCTCCAAATAGGACCTTACTCCTAAAGATTCACCTTGAGTTCAACATTCTAAAGCTCTTTATCCTTCCACATTCTAAACATTTTCCTCTTTTAGAGCCCTGTAGCTCAATGAGTGGTTCTAACATTCACCTAGTTGCATAAACCAGGTGTCATTCTTGACATTTATCACTTAGCTCCCCTTTGAATTAAAGTTCGTGTCTTCTTGATTCTACCTCCTGGATAGCTATCATCAAATCGAAACCACTTATTTCCACACTGTTACCGCTCCTCTAATCCAAGCCATTACATTCACCCTGGACTTTAAACTGATCTCTTTGCTCCCACTTTTGTTGCCCTGCCATCTATTCCCCACCCATTACCTTCCAAAAATATAAATCAGGTCATACTACTCCCCCATGTAAAATTCTGTGCAGAGGCTATTTCTTTCAGGGCAAAGATCCACATTCTTATCAGTGCCTCCTGGACACTGTATGACTTTGGTCTGTCTAACTCTCTAGCCTCAAGCCCACACAGTTAGCCAGGCTCTCTTGAATTTCAGTCCAGCAGGTTTTATGTAACATAAAATATTCCTTCCTTTTTGTTTTGATTACATTGAAATTCTCTAATGTACTTCAAAGCCTTTCTACCTCTCTTAATCTTACCTAACTTCATTCTTTTAAGGGGATAATTCATTACCATGATTTTCAGACATTTCAATATGCAGAGATTTGTTTCTAGAAATGCCATGATATTTCCTTTCTTTCTCTTTATATGTGTATGTGTCTTTAGCATTTTGTGTGGAGGTACTTAGCATTATCTAAGTAACTGAAAACAATAGGCTTTGCAAAATCCATCACAGTGTCAATGAAATAATGAGCTTACCCAGTTTTCTCAGCATCAGTTACTCTCTTTTCTATGACTTTTCTATGACTTCTGATTCTGAGTCCCCCTCTGTGACTTGGATCTAACTCTCTGAGATACCTTTCTTGCTTAATTCTTTGAAATACTTCTACAAAAAAAGCTTCACTTTTATCAAAAGCATTTATGATATCTTTTAACATAGATGAACATGACATCGCATTTCCTTGGTCATGAAAGAGAATTCCAAATCAGTGGCCATCTTTTCAAAGTCCTTTTGTGTCATCTATTTACTTATTTATTTAAATCAGTTTACCAAGATTGCATTTGAACTATAGACTTCAACTTTAGCTTAAAACCTTTACCTCTCATGCTCACAGTACTGAATTCACAATATGATACCATCTTGGCTTACCTTACTGAGCCATCGATGGAGGCAGTAAGTACCACTTGTTTTTCTTCTACATAGATTACTTGAATAATTTCCAAAGAATGAGCACGCCAGGAAAGCAGCTGCTTGAATTTCTAGATAGCAACAACAAGGCATATTCCTTGGAATAAGTACATGCTAGTCAAAATGTAATCTTGAACAAAAGCATTTTTCATTGAGCCAGGCTTATGAGTGGACGATGTAGACATCTGTGCTAGATGATTAAGTCCTTGCCTCAGTTAGCTCTTCTCTTGCTTGTTGGGGTACCAGAAGTCCTGTTTTTAAAGACTTATTAATTCATACATCTCCCTGGGAGAGGAAGTATCTTATGTCTCTGGCAATTTATCATGTAACTGAGAATTAGCGATTCGTTTAATTGATGATGAGCAGATGACTAGAGGAAAGACATGCTTTAGGAGAAGGTTGGAGGGGGCCTGAAAGTAAATATAATCAAGAATAGAAGGAAACAGAGCTGGAAGGTAAAAGCTAAAGGGGAGATTGGCAAAAAGACTTTTCCTATGTTCAGATTTTGTCTAGAGATAGAACTGGCTGTTTTGTTCTTTTTGGGGGAGTGTGGGATAGGAGATATATGCTATAAGTAATTAATGAAAAGAATAAAATTCAGCTCATTCTCTTTCAAAAACACCATGAATCATCTGTCACAGGAGTAGAAAAGAAAAAAATCATGAGGCTTGATTGTTTACGTTTCTTCAGGGTGTGGTTATACTCAAGTTTAGGGCCTCTCATGGGCCTCGGGAGACATTCCAAATTGTGTGAACTAGAGTTGTTAACTGGAGAGTTTGCTCTGCAGTCACACCCCCTGTGAATATATTCCCTCTTTATCACTGATAAACCTGGACTAATACCTTACTTTGTCCTGGTTCATTTACCTAGAAGTGTAATGTGATGACAGTCCTGGCAGTTTAGAGTTCTCCTGTGACTCTTCCATTCATTTAGGCTTTAACAAAGGGTAGGCACAATTCCTCCTAAATTTGCAGGCCTTCTGACTAAATTCCCTCTGGTTGTTTTTAGAGAGCCAAAGTAAAATCTGGACTCTCCTATTTCTTTTTTTTTTTTTCTTTTGAGATGGAGGCTCGCTCTGTTGCCAGGCTGCCGTGCAGTGGCGCGATCTCGGCTCACTGCAACCTCTGCCTCCTGGGTTCAAGTGATTCTCCTGCCTCAGCCTCCCGAGTAGCTGTGACTACAGGCGTGTGCCACCATGCCCAGCTAATATTTTTTTTTGTATTTTTAGTAGAGACGGGGTTTCACCATGTTGGCCAGGATGGTCTCAATTTCTTGACCTTGTGATCTGCCTGCCTTAGCCTCCCAAAGTGCTGGGATTGCAGGTGTGAGCCACTGTACCTGATCTATTTCTTATTATCTCAAAGCTATTCAAGAATATCTGGTTATCCAAAGTTTCTTTCTCTGCCTTAGGATGGCATTCTCTAACACAGACTGTTTTTATAGTAAGATACATGTTTTGCTTCATGACCCAGTGAATATATGCATATACTTGCACATGTGTCTGAAACAAGTTTCACAAAAGGATACTTCACCTATGTGAAATGTACATCAATATGATCTATTCTATTCTACTGCATTGCATTCCATTCTCTTCTATTTTTATAAAAATACTGGTTACAACTAATTAAATGATTTCATGACCCCGTAACGGATTGAAACCTGCAATGAGAAACTAAGATTGTCCTTTCTGTATGTGTGTATATATGTAATTATATGTGTGGTGTCTCTTTCTGTGGAGAGGTTTTGACTGTCTTATCTTTTAGAATACCTGTGTACCATGGAGCTTCTTTTTTTATCAGGAATATTGGGAGAGAACACGATTGACCTTTTTTTCTAGCGTGACCTTTTAGGTATTCACTGCAGTTGTAATGTATAGCCGGACCTGGTTTAAGCATTGGTATATGTTGATCTATGTAATAATGAGGCATTTTATAGCCAGGTTCTATGGTTCTGTTGTATATTTATAAATAGGCAGCCATGTACAAATGGTATGATCCCATGATCCCATTGTCTGAATACAGAAAAGGTTGAGATGAAGTTGAATATGAAAGAACTTAAAATAGGTTACTAAAGATTCTCTAATTTTAAATTTGTGAAAATGCTTTAAAATTATTTCTACTATTATTGTAACTCAATATTATTCTATAACTTCGTTTTGAAGACTTTCTCTAAATTTTGAAAGATCTCGGTTGCTAGTTTATAGCAATTCCATTTGCAAAACTGGAGGCTTTGAATGATACTGTATCTGTTGAAATTAATAATACAATAATAATCATCAACAGTAGGATAAAACAGTTACATAACTTCCACCTGTATATGGTTGAAGCGTGCAGTTTGTTTTTGTTCAGCTTACAGCATGTGTTGATTATAAGCGATTTATAGTTACTGGTAAATGAAACTTCATGTTTCCCAAGTTGTTTGAACCTTATTGTTTTCGTTTGATAGCATAAGTATTATATACGGAAAGAGTATTGGGCTAGCAAGCAGAACCCCGGTCCTGGCCCTGACTTCATCACTGTCTGTGTGCCCCTAGGCAAGCTATTCTCTGATTTACCCTCTGCAGGTGGAGATAGTCAAACTAAAGTTGAATACCGAAACCTTAAAAGAGCTAGAATAGATTCTCTGAAACAAAAAGAAAACTCTGTTAATCAAATGAAACAGTATTTGAAATAATAACTATTCTGAGACACTCTGCAAGGAATCAAATCCTAATCAACATAAACCCCTTGTTAATACTTTTGATCCAAAAATGAAATGTATCTATTTAAGCTAATATTTAGCTTTTGATCTGATGTATTAAAGAAAAATACGGCTATGCTAAAATAGCTGTTCCTTGGCATAATATTTTAAAAAATAGAGTAAAATGTGCTTTAATGTTAGGGAGAATTTAGACTAGAAATAAGAAAAAATTTCTTAAATGGTTCTGCCCTAGATTTGCAAGGAAGGTCATGGAATATCTTATAAAGAATACGATATAGAAACTGACTGTGGAGGACTATATAATCTATGAACTCTTTCTAACTCTGGGTTGCTATATAAATTCTCACAAATAAGTCAAAACATGAAGAAGATGTGAAGTGACCAGTGGCTGGCATACTCCCTCTCCCTCACTCACTTCTTCGTCCCTTTTCACCAGCAGACCGTTGCTATTTGTCATGTAGCTCAAATTTCAATAGTATATGTGCCTTGACAACAGAGAGTCTTTTATTTCTATCCTTTATGGTGTCTAGCACAGAAAATGCTCAAAATATGTGCTGACTCATAAATTAAAGTGGAGAACTGAAGTTCTTACCTTTTCATCATGAGGTGGATCCAGGAATGAGCTAATATTGCAAAGGATAACATGTCCTTCTGTATAAAATTTAAACATTGGAATCTTTAATTAGATATCATGTTATCTAAATCAATACTACAGAATCTCAGAAAACAGAAATGAAAGTAGAAATTTCATATTCAAATTTATTTATTTATTTATTTATTTGAGACGGAGCCTCACTCTATAGCCCAGGATGGAGTGCAAAGGCATGATCTTGGCCCACTGCAACCTCTGCCTCCTAGGTGCAAGCAATTCTCCTGCCTCAGCCTCCTGAGTAGCTGAGATTACAGGTGCCTGCCACCATGCCCGGCTAATTTTGTTTGTTTGTTTGTTTGTATTTTTAGTAGAGAAGGGTTTCACCATGTTGGACAGGCTGGTCTTGAACTCCTGACCTCAGACGATCCACCCGCCTTGGCCTCCTAAATCCCTCCCTGGGATTACAGGCATGGGCCTCCGCACCTGGCCCATATTCATTTTTATGTGTAGAAATTATTTTGTTTCTGTCTTGATAAGTCTTAATGAGATTGCTTCACCCACTTAGAGTTCTTTTAGAGATCAGGGTAATGGAAATGAATATACCACCAAACAGAATCCAAACTCTTACAGAGATATTCAGCCTACAATTTAAATGCTAGTTACAAAAACTACATATCAAAGAGCAACAATGACTACACCTCAACGTTTAAACTATTTACACTGCAGGAAAACAAAGGTATAAAAAAGAGTCTTGAAAGAAGCCACATGGAGAAAAAAAATGAGCACAAACATAAGAATGACATCAAACTTCTTATCAGAAGCAATACAAGCAAGAAGAGTGGCGTGAAATATTTAACATGTTGAGAGAAAAAACTGACCAACCTAGAATTCTGTACTTTGCAAAATTAACCTTCAAAAGTAAAGGAGAAATAAAGACTTTCTGAGACAAACAAAAATTGAGAGAATTTGTCACTAATAGGCCTGCCTTTCAAGAAATGTTAAAAGAAGTTGTTCAGAAAAAAAGAAAAATGATATAGGTAAAAAAAACTCAGATCTACATAAAGAAAGTAAGAACATAAGACAAGGAATAACTGAAGATAAAATAAAAACTTTTATTTTTGTTAATCTTAATTGATCTACCAGATAATGGTTTGTTAGAAATAATGACAGCAACAATGTATTTGATAATTATAACTCATAAATACTTGAATGATAGTAATTATACAGGAGATAAAAGACATTAGGAATACTTTGGTATTATAAGATACAAAGTGGAATAATGTTATTTGAAAATAGGCACAGGCTAATTGTGAATATACATTATAAACTCTAGGGCAACCACTAAAAAACGTTTAAAAGGAAGTATAATAAATATGCTAAGAAAGGAGAGAAAATAGATTCACACAAAATGCTCAGTTAAAACCTCAAAAGGCAGAAAAGACTGGAAGACAAAACAGTAATAAAGAGCCAGGGCAACAAATTAAGAATAGTAACAAATATGGTAGATACTAATTCAATTGTGTCAATAATCAATTACTTTAGATGCCAACAATCTAAATACACCAATTAAAACAAAGAGCGTGTCAGAGTGAATTTAAAAACATGACCCAACTATATGTTGTGTATAAAAAACCTACTTTAAATATGGATACAAATAGATTAAAAGCAAAGGAATAGAAAAAGATATACCATGCTAACACTAATCAAAATAAAGCAAGTGTAGCTGTATTAATTTCAGACAGAGCAGACTTCAGAGTGGTAAAACTTATCAGGGATAAACAGAGGGCATTACCTAATGATAAAAGGGTCAATTCTCCAAGAAGATTTGACCATCCTTAATGTATATGCCCCTAATAATAGATATCAACATACTTATAGGACAGAAAGTTGAAATAGATGAATCCATTATTATAGTTGGAGACTGCAACACCCCTCTATCAAAAATGGGCAGGCCAAGCAAGTAGAAAATCATTAACGATATAGTTAAAATCAATGGCACCATCAATAAACTGAATATAATTGACATCTGTAGATTACTTCATACACACACATTCAGAACACACATTCTTCTGAAAATCATGTAGACATTCCTCAAGATAGAGCATGTTCTGGGCCACAGAACGCACCTGAACAACTTTAAAAGAAGAGACATCATACAATGTATGTTTTCAGGCCAGTAGAAACCAGTAACAGAAAGACGACTGGAAAATCCCAAAGTACTTGGAGATTAGGTAGAATATTTCTAAATTCTTTGGGTCAAAGAATAAATCTCAAGGGAAATTTAAAAGTATTTTTTATTAAATAAAGGTGAGACCAGGTATGGTGGCTCATTCCTGTAATCGCAGCACGTTGGGAGGCTGAGGTAGGTGGATCACCTGAGGTCAGGAGTTCGAAACCAGCCTGGCCAACATGGTGAAATCCTGTCTCTACTGAAAATACAAAAATTAGCCAGTTGTGGTATCAGATGCCTGTAATCCCAGCTACTTGGGAGGCTGAGGTTGGAAAATTGCTTGAACTTGGGAGGCGAAGATTGCAGTGAGCCGAGATTGTGCCACTGCACTCCAACCTGGGCAATAGAGCAAGACTGTCTTAATTAAAAAAGAAAAAAAGTGAAATTGCAAGTTATCAAAATTTGTGGTATGCAGTGAGAGCATTGCTAACATGGAAATTTATAGCATTCAATGCATACATTAGAAAGGAAGAAAGATCTAAAGTCAACAATCTAAGCTTCTACTTTAGGAAAATAGAAAAAGAAGTAAGACCTGTCTCTATAGGGAAAAAAAAAAAAGCATACACCTATAGTCTCGACTACTCAGGAGGCTGAGGTGGAAGGATCACTTGCACCCAGGAGTTGGCAGTTACAGTGAACTATGAGCACACCGCTGCACTCCCGCCTGGGCCACAGTCAGACCTTGTCTCTCTGTCTTTTTTTTTTTTTTTAAGGCAACAACTAATGATGTAATGATGCCTGAGGATGTCTGATTTAATCTAGTGAATAGATAGCAGACCTCAAAGAAGTTCTTTTAACATCTACTGAGGCAGAGAAAAAGAAAGCCTAATAGAATCTAGGAGCAGTTCACTTTAGTTACAATGTAGATGAGGATAGATTGGATCCCGAACCCACTCTATTTTTTGGATCACAAGCAGAAACCACAAATTTCAGGATGAGAATTGGCTATATAATAATAAAGTATCCTAGGCATAGGCAAAGAGAGGACTAACCCTAATAGAGGTCCGTGCTGGGAATTCTATAGTTTCAAATTTTAATTCTCTGTATTTGTCAGAAAAGGCTTGCCACATAGTAGGCAAAGTTAATGCAAGAATAAGCAGGCTATTTTTAGAAAGAAACAAAATTTGATCTTAGCTTTCTCTACAAGTTTTCTGTAAAAAGAATTAGTGTCTATATAAATTATACAGATAGATAAGTGAAAATCAGAAGTGTAAGAATATCAGAATGTAAAAGGATTGGTGGTAAGCAAAAACAAACACCAAAAAACTCCAGGAAAACAGGGATAATCTTAAATACCTTAAATTAAATACCTTAAATGCCTTTTTAAAAAACCTTAAAATTTATTTATAATACTATATACAAATGTAGACAATTATTTTCAACAAGGTCCAGATGACTCAATTGACAGTACGAAATGGTTTGTTGTAACTTTTTTATGAAATAAATTTTGAGGCTGGCACGGTGGCTCACACCTGTCATCTCAGCACTTTGGGAGGCCGAGGCAGGTGGATCACTTGAGGTCAGGAGTTCAAGAGCAGCCTGGCCAACATGGCGAAACCCCATCTCTACTAAAATATAAAATTAGCTGGGCATGGTGGTACATGCCTGTAATCCCAGCTACTCGGGAGGCTGAGGCAGGAGGATCGCTTGAATCTAGGAGGCGGGGGTTGCAGTGAGCCAAGATTGCACTACTGCACTCCAGCCTGGGCAACAGAGATAGACTCTGTTTCAAATTGAAAAAAAAAAAAATTAAAACAAATTTTGAAATGAGAAAAATGTTTATAAAAGAGAATATGAAAACTTAATTATGAAAAATAAGTAAATTTGAAATGTAAGCAGTTAAGCAGATCTAATCTAGATGCACATCTTACAATTGCATTAGCAAAACAACAATAAGCAAAGGGGTAGATATGGAGAAAAGAGAAAGTGAAAGGGGGCTAAGCTTTTTGTTTTAACTGAAAATATGCTGTTTTATTCTAATTCTAACTGATTGTTTTGAAAACTTAAAGATAAACACTAGTAAAATAAAAAACTTTTACACATGCATGTGCATTCACATACACACATAATCTTTCAAAGTATAGGAGAGAGGAAAGCAAAGAAAATTTAGGATTAATTCAAACGACAGAAGAGAAGCATGAAGGAAGAATGTAAACAAGAATTTTGTTAGATGAAAGAAGTAAGACTGACCATATTAATTATAATAAATATAAAAAATAAAGTCCCCTACTGAGAAAAAAACATTCATTTTTTTCTCTAATTTATGGCACGACTTCCTTTAATAATTAAGATTAATGCAACATACACTTTCAATGTTAAAAATTAAAACTTTATATTTTTTTCCAAAAAAGTAAGCTACACAGATGGGTAGACACATACCCATTTTAAACACAGAAGAAGGCAATGCCTTGCTCTAAATGGAGAGCTAGGAATGAAACAGGTTCTCCTGACACTTATTTATTCTATTTATTCAGCAGGCTATTCATAACACTTTCTCAGGCTTGAGCATACCTCTTAGCCTCCCTTTTGTCTCAATACATACCATGTATTTTTCCTAAAGTCATTTTTTATATCATGTCAATTATTAACATGCCTGTGGCTGAATATATAAGAGTAATAATGACTCACCCACATTTCCAGCCAGTAGTATCCTCGTACATGAATCAGTATACAGCGATGTCAGAGAGATGGCAGAATATTTTGTGAAAGGTAGCATGTCTTTCAGTAGTCTTCCCTAAATAAAGTAAAATGTAAATAAAACTTTGTCTATGCTAGTAAATCTTATAAAATCTTAATATTGAAATTGACTTTTCTGTGTAAATAATGCATCTCAAGAGTTCTCTCTACTACTGAACCGCGATTCCCCTGTTTGTAATGAAAATCATTTGAAACTATCCATAGGGACTTATTTCCTCAAAATTAAATATTCTAAAGCTGCGAACAACTGTTAATTAGAAGGATCTAGACTCTGAGTATTATAGACTATCTGTACAGTTGGGGTTGTTTTTGCATACCCCATGACCGTTTTTATGCAATTCCTCAGACTTTCTTTCCAATTACATATTTTCTTTTGTTTCTTCTTTTAAATTTAACTCAAGCAGGCATTGACATATTTTCTTTTTAGACATTCTTTTCAGAAGGGAGATACACTTTTAAGTATATGTCAGTTGTTTTAAACAGAAATATTTGCCTTTTCAGAAATATTTATTTTTTAATATTGGTGCAAGACAAAGAATTGTTAAGAGGTTTAAATTCAAACAGGTTGTTTTCCAGTGCTCAGTATAAGCCAGCACTGGGAAAGACTTTCACACGTATTATCTTGCTTAGAGAATAAACATCATCAACTTCAAAGCTTGTGAAGAGTTCAAATATGCTACTCCCTTCCTTAGACTGCTTGGACATACTCTCTTCTCCTATTTCTTTTACTCTTTCATTTCTGTATTAGAAAAATAAAAGGGAGCATTGTTTTTTTTTTTTTTTTTTTTTTTTTTTGAGGCGGAGTCTCGCTCTGTCGCCCAGGCTGGAGTGCAGTGGCGTGATCTCGGCTCACTGCAAGCTCCGCCTCCCAGGTTCACGCCATTCTCCTGCCTCAGCCTCCCGAGTAGCTGGGACTACAGGCGCCCGCCACCGCGCCCGGCTAATTTTTTGTATTTTAGTAGAGATGGGGTTTCACCATGGTCTCGATCTCCTGACCTTGTGATCCGCCCGCCTCGGCCTCCCAAAGTGCTGGGATTACAGGCGTGAGCCACCGCGCCCGGCCGGGAGCATTGTTCTAATACCAAGATCATCTCAAGAAAAGTTATTGTTAGAATACTTTGTATTTTCAAACTAGGGTTTTCACGAATAAGCTAGGATCTACTAGTAGACTTAGAGTTTTATCTGGCAGAAAGCCATGCAGTTCTGTGTTGTTGGATCCCATTATCTGCCACATAAAACAGTTGTGTTTTCTGAGTTTCTCTGTAGAAGGAGCCTTATCACAAGCGAGGTCACCTCCTCTGCTTTTCTAAGGATTTCATTGTCATCATTCTCAGGCTACTCAGGATCATTCCTTTCATCATCTTCTGTCCTCTTAATTCCACCCTAAATCATTTTAAATCTTCTCGTAAATGAAAGTTATGTTTTTCTTTGTAAAATGTTGAAGGACACTCAATATGATGCAATACCTTCTTTCAACTGTCTGGTAAACTAAGAACTTATTGTACACTCAACATTTCAGTGTTCTTGTATTCTTTTACTCTAATACACAAGTCATATCCTCTAATATTATTTAAATATCCAATAAGATATTTAGTGGCATATATTCATAGCTCAATTTGAAAGAAAGATTTGAATATTTTGAATGCAAAATTAATACCCTCAGCTGGGTACAGTGGCTCACACCTGTAATCTTTGGGATGGCCAGCACTTTGGGAGGCCGAGGCTGGCGGATCGCAAGGTCAGGAGTTCGAGACCAGCCTGCCCAACATGATGAAACCCTGTCTCTACTAAAAATACAAAAATTAGCCGGGTGTGGTGGCACCTGCCTATAGCCCCAGCCACTCCAGCCACTTTTGCTTAGGCAAAAGAATTGCTTGAACCCAGGAGGTGGAAGTTGCGGTGAGCCGAGATCATGCCCCTGCACTCCAGCCTGGGCAACAGAGAGAGACTGCGTCTCAAAAACAAAACAAAAGAAAACAAAAACGAATGCCCTCCTCCCCCCAAGTAAAAGAATTACAAGCAGACTCAATAGATTTTTCTAGTAAATCTTCATGCCTTGATTCACCTTTCCTGCTTCTATTAGGGACATAAGGGATGAGACTGAAGCAGTGTGCCGAAGGTGAAGACCTTTCCAGAAATTCCTGACTGTGAGGCTTGCATGACTGGTTGAACATTCTTCTCTCAATACGGGTATCTATCTGTGTGCAGGTTATCTATCCCAGTGTGGGTATCTATCTGTAATGTGTTTGATAGAGAAGTAGAAAGGCTTCCAAAAAGAGGGAGAGATTTGAAATAGCTAAGTTAGCAGTTTTGATGATTTGATCTTTGGAGTTACAAAATCCTTCTCTCGTAAAGTTTGGGTAGCATTATCAATAAACAGGCTGCAAAATCAGCAATTTGGCTAGAAAGTTGAAAAAATATTAAAATTGGATGCCATATGGAAGAACGTTAAGATTCATTTAATGATTCTTTTTATCTTTCCCATTCTTTCCTATTCCTAGACTTGCTGGGTTCCATTACCTCCAGAGTCCACAAGCGGAGGTGTCCGTCCTCATGAGCAGTGACAAGGATAGGTGGCTGGGCTTCTGGTAAATTGGCACTTCCAGGGTGTTTTTTGTCCACTGGCTGTTGTTCTCCCACCATGACATCTGTTTGTTCACCTATTTGAGAAATTAATGAACTATCATGAGGCCAGGCGTGGTGGCTCATGCCTGTAATCCCAGCACTTGGGGAGGCCAAGGCAGGTGGATCACTTGAGATCAGGAGTTGAGATCAGCCTGGCCAACATGGTGAAACCCCGTCTCTACTAAAAATACAAAAATTAGCTGGGTGTGGTGGTGGGCGCCTGTAATCCCAGCTACTTGGGAGGCTGAGGCAGGAGAATTGCTTGAACCCGGGAGGCGGAGGTTGCAGTGAGCTGAGATGGCACCACTGCACTCCAGCCTGGGGGACAGAGTGAGACTCTGTCTCAAAAAAAAGAAAGAGCTATCATGGAATTTGCAATACTTGTAATTCCAAATTTTTATGGAATGTAAAACAGAAGTCAGATAAGAAAATAGCAAAAGCAACATATTATTTTTTTCTTCTTCTTTTTTTTTAACCCAGAGAACTTCAGTCGGGGCAAAGGACAAAAAAAGCGTTAAAAAATTGAATCCTGGATCACTGGAAAAATATAAAAAGCTTATTTTGATCATATTGCAAAAGCTTCTATACTATACATAACAGCTCACACAAGGTATTTATTCATCAATCTTACAATACAGAATGGTGGATAAATGCAGTATAAGTTTTAGAAAAATGGCTGGAGACTAAGAAGTTCGGTAATATTCTGGATTCTTAAAATCTATAATTAGTATTTAAGAAGGTATCATCATAATGAAAATTCTGCCATTTAGACTACTGAATCCTATAGCACCTCAACATTTGGTTCCAAAAAGAATATATATATTCTTTGCATATATATACACACATACACATATGCATATATGTATATGTATGTGGGTATGTGTGTGTATATTATATATACATATATAATGAATATATATGAATATATATAATGCATTCATATATTGAGGAATATATATATTCATAAAAATATTCTGTCACCTAAATGCCCTGTTGCAAAGGAGTTGCTTTATTATAAAGAAGAGAGGTGATTTCATACTGACCTTTAACCTCACTGTCATGTATGCTTTGCTTGCTTCCCTGAATTATGGGAGGAAAAGAGAAAATATTTCTATGACATTGTAAGAAAATGAGGTACACTGGGTGAGTAAATTCTCCAGACAATTGAATTTTCATTTCTAAGCATTAATTTTAAAATTACACTTAAATTTTTTGAAAAAACTGTATTGCAGACATTTTCATGTCCAGAAATAGAGAATTCATAACACAACATTCTTCTAGTGGTTGAGGTACCAGCATAGTAACGTAAGTAATTAAAAATGCCTAATGGCCGGGCTCGGTGGCTCAAGCCTGTAATCCCAGCACTTTGGGAGGCTGAGACGGGCGGATCACGAGGTCAGGAGATCGAGACCATCCTGGCTAACACGGTGAAACCCCGTCTCTACTAAAAAATACAAAAAACTAGCCGGGCGAGGTGGCAGGCGCCTATAGTCCCAGCTACTTGGGAGGCTGAGGCAGGAGAATGGCGT
>NW_016813202.1:1873714-1883263 GCF_001698545.2 Rhinopithecus bieti
ATGGTCTCGATCTCCTGACCTCGTGATCCGCCCGTCTCGGCCTCCCAAAGTGCTGGGATTACAGGCTTGAGCCACTGCGCCCGGCCAACTCTGTTACTTTCAATAGCAAAAACCACAATTAATTTTGCATCAACCTAATGTACCAGCCACCTAAGTCCCAGACAGTATTACTGGTTCAGTAAGTACTGAGTTACCTTGCACATTCAGGGGTACGAAAGAGGAACAGTATGTCATTAATTTTAAAGTGCTTGGGATGCAAGTCCGGGTTTACAGGGAAGCAATCTTCAGGTCGGCACCTGGAAGCAAGTATATATTTATGTGATAAGAAATTACAAATTATGGAGCTTACAGTACTAAGATTGTATATCCCCTGCAGAGCTAAGCAATTCCTCAAATGCTATTATTGAACACGAAAAGAAAATGCATGGAAGTAGAGTTTGAACATACCTTTTTTAACAAGGTTCTGTTAAATCATGATCGTCAGCAGTTTAAAAGTCTTTTAGTTCAACTAACCGGTCTTGTCTTCCTACCTTTAGATCAGAGAATGGACTTCTATAAAATCCCATGGATAAAACTCTATTTTATTTTACTTTTAGAGATAGGGGCCCACTATGTTGCCCAGACTGGTCCTGAATTCCTGGGCTCAAGCAATCCTCCTGCCTTGGACTCCCAAAGTGCTGGGATTACCAATGGGAGCCACCACGCCTGGCTGGTTTCATACAGTTTAAATAGTAGAGTTCTAATATTTTTTAAGTTAGTGGCATAATAAATTTGAATAAAATATTATTACCCTTAAAGAGCTTATAATGGAGTGGAGAAGAACATGTAGTCCAGTAAAGACACTGCTCTTGCTGCTCCAGTCTCCTGTTGACCCATATTCCAAGGTCAACATTGAACTTTCTAGGCACCATCCTAGGAACAGGGGAATAGTCCCTAAATGCCTGCACTGAAACATCATGCTTGGCTCTTAAAGCTGCATTTAACATTCGTTATAGCAAATAGACCTTACAGCCAAATTTCCCCTTTTTCTTCAGTGGAAATTACTTCTGGTAAGTGAACCCAAGCTCAAAAGAGAAGTCTACGAGCTTGATGACTTGTTGAACTCAGATTTTTTTTTAGAGATTTCTGTTGTGCAGATGAGCTGAATTATGAAGTGGATTATTAATTAGCAAGAATAATATTAAGTCTGGGCTCAAAAAGCCTGAGGCTTAGAGCAGGAACAGAAGAGTTATGTCCTCTGACTGGTGAAGGGGGGTCTTAGGCGAAGTTTGAGGTAGACAAAGAGATGGACTCTACTGCAAATATGGAAACCATTTTCAGTTTCAGAACCTGTAAAGCTGGCCCTAAATGACCTTCCACAGATCTGTGCTAAATCATATGTTTTGCAAAATACTGCACTGATTCAAAGTCAATTGTCTTATATAATCATCTGCCTATAGGAAAGGGACACTGTGTATGACCCGCACTATACTTGGTTGTTTTCCTCTGATTGGATGTTGGATATGCATGCATCCCTTGGCAAAATAACAAGGCACTTTAACAAGGAGGATCTTCACCTTTAAAGTGGGATTATTGTCACGCATGTTGCCTCCCTCTTTAGGCTGTGGCATCGAGATAATGGTCTTCTCAGTCTTCTGCTTTCCCTTCTTAGGAAGGAGTCATACACAAGCTGACACAGCGTGAAAGCATTGGCAAGAAGGAGAGGAAGTTTGCAGTGCAGACAGGTGTAGGTATCAAGTGGCAGGTACACAGTGTGTGAGAAAAGGCTGGGGGCATGGGCTGAAGTGAAGGAACAGAAGGATGGCAGGAATTCCAGGGGCAGGATCCAGGAGTATATGGACTGAGGGGCAGAAAGGGGGTTCTGCAGAAACAGCTATTTCAATTAAAGGTTCAAAGAGAAGAAATCCATAGTCCAAAGAAGAAATGATTATTTCTTCTCAAAAACTGGCTAAAAGGAATGACTCAGACTTGGGAAGAAGCAGGCAGACCAACCGTATGTTAAGTACTGTAATTACAGGGGCAGACATTTCTTTTGTATTTTCCTCTTCTTTTCTTTTGTCCTTTCCAATCCTCCCTTCCCTCCTCTTTTATACCTCTTCCCGTCCCCCAAATGCTTAGATCAACTTGATTTTATTTTCATTCATTGTTAAGGTTCTTGGCCGTCTTGTCTCTGCAAGTAAAATTTTCCAAACCCCCTTGCCATAGGGTGGCCACACATGGCCCTTGCCTACATTCCAATTACACAGCTGGGGAGAACTTATTATTTACAATCCATCCAAACAAATCATTCAGTGTTACTTTGGTTCCTTTGCAACAAATGGAAAAAAAAAAAAAATTGAGAAGTGGATGGTATGGGGAGGGTAGGATCTTGGCCATAGTCCAGAGTAAATCTAACTGGTTGAGAGGAATAATTGCATCTACCACATTGGCCCTTGTTAGCCCCAACCTGTAATAAATCAGACGTGTTGAGGTGGTGAATGAGAAGGACATGCTACCCAGGAGTCTTCTCACCATTTGACTTTGGTGGCTGAGTAGACGGTGGTGGCACTGGGGATACGGGAAGGGGAGAAGTTTGGGAGCGGGGAGTAGGTTGGGAAGATGTTTTAGGCATGTAGGGCTTTGAGGGTCTTGGTAGCAATCAGATGAAAATTGCCAGTAGGCAATTGGTTATGTGTGTTTGAAGCTCTAGAAAGATTAGTGTTTGAAGTTGTTATGTATTTCAATTATTTGTTGAGGTCATAAATTTGGGCAAGATCATACATGAAAAGCATATACTAGGTGAGAATAGTAAAGATCAAAGCTCTTGGGAATATAGATGCTTACAGTTCACCTTGCTTATATCATCCTGGGATTTAGAAACTTAGAACATAGTCTGTTCGTGAATATAACTTCCAGGAAGGCCTGCCTTGAAAGTTATCACCATTTTTATGTATTGCTTTTTTGTCCCCTGAGGTTTTTTTGTTGTTGGTGGTGGTTTTTTTGTTTGTTTGTTTGTTTGTTTCTAAGTTTCACTCACTCCGTCACCCAGGCTGTAGTGCAGTGGTGTGATCTCAGCTCACTGCTACCTCCACCTCCCAGGTTCAAGCAATTCTTGTGCCTCACCCTCTTCATTAGCTAGGTTTACAGGTAGGCGCCACTGCACCCTGCTAATTTTTGTATTTTTAGGAGAGACAAGGTTTCACCATGTTGGTAAGGCTGGTCTCGAACTCCTGGCCTTGAGTGATCCTCCTCCCAAAGTTCTGGGTTTACAGACCTGAGCCAGCGCCCAGCCCTTCCCTGAGTGTTGCATGTTACTTAGCTCTTCTGCAGTAAAGTTTTTACATTGTTTAAGGATAATACACAACTTACACTTCTTTGACAGTAGACGTCACAAAATTCCATAAGATGATCACACCATTTAAGGTTCCAGCTGCTATCAAATTATACCCTTCTACTTGTAGTAAATCAATGCAGTTCACTCGTAATGAATCCATGGCGGGATTCTGAAGAACGAAGGAAACAGAACACCATGAATAGAGTATTCATGATTCGCAGTATAAACACCATGTGTACACTTTGTAATTGTCATCAGCTTAAAACAAAATGCTTTATTGTATATATATATATATTTAGTATCAGAGCATGAAATTTAGTAAAATCTTATTTTCTTGCACGAAAATTTTAACTGGCAGAATTCATCAAAGCAACAAAAATATACTCTTCCTGTTTACCGGCTGCTTTTTCTCAGCCTTATTTATTCTTTCTTACCAACTATTAGATTAACTTCCCATCATCCTCTTCCCTTCAAACTTTTTGAAAGAATATTCTACATTCATCATTTCCACTTGCTGACTTTTCTTTCACTCAGCAAATTTCACTGGCTTCTGCTCCGTAACACTCTGTGATAGCTTTTCCTATTTATCATTAGGATATTTTTCAATTGTCTTGCCTCAAATATTTGTTAGATATCTACTATGTTAGATACTTGGAATACAAAGTCAAGTAGGACATCTGTGATCTAGAGAAACTTATAATAGTTTAAAGTACTCAGATAAAGTGTTGATTATGGTGCAATGTGAAAGTGCTGTATCCGAGGGAGGCATGCATAAGACTTGACAGGAACGTAGAAGAGTGACACTTAAATAAGAGGAGAGGTCTATTACCACTGTCAATTACCACTCTCAGTTGCTCTCCCCTTCCTGAAACTCCTTACTCTGCTGACATCCTCAACTCCAGGCTTTGCTGGTTTTGCTGTGTTTCTGCGACTTTTATTTTTCTGTTTCCTACTTGGTACCCTTGCCAGCCTTTTAAATATTAATATTTTGGAGGTTTATCTCAAATTTATTTTCTTTTTCTTTTTTTTTTTTTAACTCTTTCTGAGGAATCTCAGATTATGTTTCAAATATCTCAGTGCTAATGACCTAATTATCTAGTCCAGTCCTCTCCTACAAGCTTCAGGCTTATACATTTAATTACTTAGACATTTTACAGGTATCTCAGTGTTAATATATATAACTTATCACCTCCTTTAAGCATGTTTCTTTGCTCTATTCTTTTTTTCAGAGACAGATCTCCCTCTGTTGCCCGGACTAGAGTACAGTGAAATGATCACAGTTTACTGCAGCCTTGACCTCCAGGGCTCAAGTGATCCTCCCACCTTGGGCTCTGGAGTAGCTGGGACCACAGGTGGCTGCCACCATGCCTGGCTAATGTTTTGATTTTTTTTGTAGAGACAAGGTCTCACTGTGTTGCCAGGCTGGTCTCGAATTCCTGAGCTCAAGTAATCCTCCTGCCTCCGCCTCCCAAAGTTCTGGGATTATAGGCATCAGCCATGGTGCCCAGTCCTCTATTCTTTATTTCATTGGTTAGCACTGTTTTTCAATTCATCATTCAAGTTAGAAATCCTGGAATTGTCCTTCTTTCCTTCCTTTCTCTCAGTACCCTCCTCTCCTAACTGCATGGGTATCAATTGAAAGTTGTGCTACTTTTACTGCTAGGTATTTTCTGAAACCAAAACCTTTTCTTCTGCACCACCTCCATTGTCATGACCTTATATCTTTTATTATTTTTTAATTGTAAATTTGTTTAGAGACAGAATCTTGATCTGTCACTCAAGCTGGTCTGCAGTGGTGCAATCATAGCTCACTACAACCTCAAACTCCTGGGCTCAAGCATTCCTCCCACCACAGCCTCCCAAATAGCTCGACTAAAGGTGCACGCCACTGCGCCCAACTAATTTTTAAAAATTAAAAAAAATTTTTTTTCTAGAGACAGGATCTATGTTGCCCAGGCTGGTCTCGAACTCCTGGCCTCAAGTGATCCTCCCACCTTGGCCTCCCAAAGTGCTGAGATTACAGGTGTGAGCCACTGAGCCTGGTCATCTTTGTATCTTTTAACTAAAACAGGAAGTAGCCTGTTGCCTGAATCTTCTGCCTTTAGTCTTGGCCCTTTCAAATCTGTCATCCAAGCAGTATCAAAGATGAGCTGCCCACAACACAAACCTGATCGTGTCATTTCTCATTTAAAGCCCTTCAATGGCCTTCCATTTGTTATAGGATACTCAAGCTCCTTATTCTTTTACTTTTTTTTTTGTTTGTTTTTTTGAGGCGGAGTCTCACTCTGTCGCCCAGGCTGGAGTGCAGTGGCCAGATCTCAGCTCACTGCAAGCTCCGCCTCCCGGATTTACGCCATTCTCCTGCCTCAGCCTCCCGAGTAGCTGGGACTACAGGCGCCACCACCTCGCCCGGCTAGTTTTTTTGTATTTTAGTAGAGACGAGGTTTCACCGTGTTAGCCAGGATGGTCTCGATCTCCTGACCTCGTGATCCGCCCGCCTCGGCCTCCCAAAGTGCTGGGATTACAGGCTTGAGCCACCGCGCCCGGCCAAGCTCCTTATTCTTGTAAGCATGGTCTGGTCCCTACCTATTTGTTTGTCTTCGTTTTTTACTACTCCCAGTATTACTGCAGCCACACTGAGATACTTGTAGTTATTCTTCACAAACCATGCAATATGCTATCTCCATTATTTTCTTCACATCACCTCTTCTACTTGAAATTCACTGTCTTTTCACTACCCTCTAGAAACTGCCTATCTGAGCCAAGCTAACTCCTGAGAGTTCTTTAGCTATAATTTGGCAATTGTCCTCTTCAAAAACCTCCCCCTCTCCCCAGCACTCCAGGATCTCTGCTGTACTTCTATAGTGCAGGTGCTATACCTCATTAATCTTGGCATTCCCAGTGCTAAGAACAGTGCGTGATACGTGGCAGGTATTCAATAAAAAGTGCTTCCTAAATAAAAGAGTTTTAGGGAGAGAATTTCCATGCACAATCAAATTTTTTTTTCCTAAGTGACTTTTGCAAACTTTTCTTTGAGACTGAGTCTCACCTGTTGCCCAGGTGGGAGTGCAGTGGCACGATCTCAGCTCACTACATCCTCCACCTTCCGGGTTCAAGTGATTCTCGTGCCTCAGCCTCCCCAGTAGCTAGGATCACAGGCACGCACCACCACACCCAGCTAACTTTTGTATTTTTAGTAGAGATGGGGTTTCACCATGCTGGCCAGGCTGGTCTTGAACTCCTGACCTCAAGTTATCTGCCCCTCTTGGCCTCCCAAAGTGCTGGGATTACAGATGTGAGCCACCGTGCCTGGCTGACTTTTGCAAACTTTCAATCTATAATTTTAAAGTCTGTTGCAAAAAGGAAGTGCTATAATGATAATTATGATAAGTACAAAAAATAAAGGTTTCAAAATTGGAGATAATTTACATTTACATTAAAAGTCCAAAAGGCACTTTATTGTGCTTCAATAGTTTATTTTATAATTTATCACAATAGTTTTTCTTTTTTTTTTTTTAAGCAATCATTTTTTGGTACCTATACAATTATTTGCTAACTGCCTGGTTCTGACTCACTATGGAGGCATCTTCTTTCTGTTTGTATTAGCTATAAGTAAGATTTCATGTATCAAATACATATAATTGAACCTAGTGTTTCCAATGATATGTAGAGTTGAAAAGGGAAGTAGGCTAGACTTTCTCTATGAGGACATGCATTTGGTTCTGTCTTTTGTGCACATTACATGATAACGTTATTAGGACATAGTCACTGTATATATTGATTTCAAAGGGCTTTTAGCTAAGAATAAAACCTACTTATCATTTAAACTAGCAATGAATGACATTCAAATTGCAGTTCCAAACTGACATTTGTTTCAGTATGAGGAAAACTAATACAGTTTCTCTCCATTCTATGATAAAATAATTGTTTCCAAATTCCATAAAACCAGCTGTATTATTATTCTTTTTTTTTGCAAGGAAGCTTTATGGTTAATAATAATAAAAAGGAAATAAATTATATTATGGTTGTTTTGCTAAGGTCAGGGAGAAAAAACTGAAGACTTCTCAGTTGCTCCGGCTGTAACTTGCAGTTTTCTTCCATTCTTGAGTGTCTGACCACTTATCTCTCTAAAAGCTGAAAAGTGCAAATGGTTTGATTAGAGTACTCTAATATTAGAGTAAATCAATAAAGTTAGTGAAGATCCTCATTAAAAAAACAATTGATTTAAATTTTATAGGAACAAAAGGTATAGTTTTCTTATTCCCCATTCTTCAGCCTCAAACGTAAGCCCTAAACACTTCATCCCTCAGACATGCACACATGCGCCTGCCTTGTTGAGGAGGTGTAAGCATATCACAAAAATAGCTTTCTGAAGAGATGTTAAATTAAGTTATTGAATTCAACATATACAGCTACTTTACTTAGAAAAAAAAAAAGATTCCTTTCAAAATATTACTGCTCATTGAAAATGCATCCAGGAGCTCTGATGGAGATGTACAATGTGAATGTTGTTTTCATGCTGGTGAATACAATATTCCTTCTGCAGCCCATGGATCCAGGGGAAATTCTGACTTTCAAGACCTATTATTTAGGAAATACATTTTGTAAGGCTATAGCTGCCATAGATAGTGATTCCTATGATGAATCTGGTTGCTCAAAGTAAATTGAAAACTTTCCAGAAAGAATTCACCATTCTAGATGCCATTAAGAACATTTGTGATTCATGGGAGGAGGTCAAAATAGCAACATGAACAGGAATTTGGAAGAAAAGGATTCTAACCCTCAAAGATACTTGGAAGGGTTCAAGACTTCAGTGGAGGAAGTAACTGAAGATGTGGTAGAAACAGGAAGAGAACTAGAATTAGGAGTGAGGCCTAACTTGCTGCAATCTCGTGATAAAACTTGAATGGATGAGGAGTTGCTTCTCGTGGATGAGCAAAGAAAGTTGTTTCTTGAGATGGAATCTGCTTCTGATGAAGATACTATGAACATTGCTGAAATGACAACAAAGGACTTAGATGACTGGGCAGGGGCAGGGATTAAGATAATTGACACCAATTTTGAAAGAAATTTTACTGTGGGTAAAATGCTATCAAACAGCATCACATGCTACTGAGAAATTTTTCCTGAAAGGAAAAGGCAATCCATGTGGCAACTTCATTGCTGTTTTATTTTTAAAAATTGCCACAGGCACCCCAGCCTTCAGCAACCACCTCCCTGATAAGCCCGGATCTATCAACATGGAGTCAAGACCCTCCGCCAGCAAAAAGAATAGAACTTGCTGAAGGTTTAGATGATTATTAGCAATTTTTAGCAATAAAGTATTTTAAATTAAAGTATATACATTTTTTAGGCATAATGCTATTGCATACATAATAGACTACAGTATAGTATAAATATAACTTTTTTTTTTTTGATATGGTGTTTCACTCTGTCGCCCAGGCTGGAGTGCAGTGGCGCGATCTCGGCTCACTACAAGCCCCGCCTCCCGGGTTCCCGCCATTCTCCTGCCTCAGCCTCCCGAGTAGCTGGGACTACAGGCGCCCGCCACCACGCCAGGTTAATTTTTTGTATGTTTAGTAGAGACAGAGTTTCACCGGGTTAGCCAGGATGGTCTCAATCTCCTGACCTCGTGATCCTCCCACCTCGGCCTCCCAAAGTGCTGGGATTACAGTGAACTCTAGTTAATGATGCATACACTGAAGTGTTTAGGGGTGATATCTATCAATGCCTTTGGCTTACTTTGAAATATATTTTTAAAATAAGATGGATATAAGGGTGAGTAGAAGATGAACCGATGAATAAATATATGATAAAGCAAAGACCGCAAAATGTTAATAGTAAAATTCAAGTGGATGAATATATGGATGTCCACTGTAAATTTTTCAACTTTTCTAATGTCTAGAAATTTTCATAATAAAATGTTGAGAAAGAAAAAGCTGTGAACCTTGCACTCTTCAGAAAAAAAAGTTTTGCATACAATTTCGGAGGCTTATTAGACCCCCAAAGTCTACCCATGGACAGAGAGCCAGTGGATTGCAGGTTAAAAACTCTGGGTGTATAACTTTTGAAGCTCTATCACTAAGAACTTATCAGGGGCAAGTACTTTAATATTCCTTTATTATGAGAAATTAAGGCTGGCTATTTTAAGACTAATTACAATTTTGGAATTCAGAGAATATCCTGAAAAAAATAATCTGATGATATACTTTCCTTATTTGAGTTTTAAAATAACC